>NW_019238736.1:65290-71732 GCF_002742605.1 Olea europaea var. sylvestris | reverse complement strand
GTTATATCTTTTCGTTACTTGTTAAGTCCTTTCTTGTTTTCTTCATTTTTCCCAATTTCTATTGTCGTTCCTCATGTCGTTTGAGTCATTCTTGTGTTGTTAAATTATCGTCAATTTCAATTCATTGAATTGTTGGTAGTTTAATCGTATTTCTTTACAAAAGGACCAAAAAAAAATTACTGTTCATCGTATGGTTACTGTTCATCCGTACAGTACACCAAAAAAAATATTGATATTATTATTTCTTGTTTTTACTACCAACACAAAAACAACTCTCGAATTGTGAGATTTGGCTATTCCATTGTGTCAATTCTTCACTTTACTATTGAGTCTATTCACATATTCTTGTCAAAAACAATCATATATTCCTCCTAATTCAATTCCTTGAGTTTCGTGGTTCTGGTTATTATTCGATTTGTTGAATTTCGGTAAAACACTTGATTCAGTTCACTTGGTTCTTTGAAGTGTTTGGAGGGAGACTTTGAATGATAAGAGACCGAGTGGTGAGTTTAATAGAGGGGAAAAGCCATATTGAGTGTTTTCGAGTGATATATTTGTGAGGCATATAAATTTGTGTGACATGATGTCGGAAAGGGAAGGTTCTAACTCAAGCAGAAACGACAATGACAACAATGCATCGGAGGACATGATACGGAGGTTTGAACGGGTACTGGGTGATGTTAGGGAGAAGATGGATAGGCAAGGGGAATGGATGGTGCAAATAGGTACCACAATCGCTAATCTTAGTCGGGAACAAGTGGAGATGTCTAATGCTAGGGGGCCAAGTAGGCGTGAATCTAGGAGAGGAAGGCGGGATGAGTATCACAGTGATGAGAATGATTTTGATGAAAATGACATTGATATGGGTCGAGCGAGGCATAGGAGCGATAGGATGGAAAGACGGGGTAGGAATAACTTGGGAGATGAAGTAGATGAAAATTTGGGGAGTATTAAAATGACTATTCCGCAATTTAATGGGAGAAGCGATCTGGAAGCATATTTAGAGTGGGAAAGAAAGGTTGAGATGATTTTTGAGTGCTATAATTATTCGGAGGTGAAAAAGGTAAAATTGGCGGTGCTTGTATTTGTGGATTACGCGATATCTTGGTGGGATCAAGTACTTACATCACGGCGTAGGGGTCGAGAAAGGCCAATTAGCACTTGGGATGAGTTGAAGATGTTGATGAGGAGGAGGTTTGTTCCAAGTCACTATTATGGGGAAATCCATCAAAAATTGCAAGGCTTGTACCAAGGATCAAAAAGCGTAGAGGATTATCACAAGGAGATGAAAATTCTTATGATTCGGGCTAATGTGGAGGAAGATCGGGAAGCTACCATGGCACGGTTCTTGAATGGGTTAAATCGGGATATTACAAATATTGTAGAGTTGCAACACTATGTGGAAATTGAGGACATGTTATATGTGGCAATGAAGGTGGAGAGGCAATTGAAGAGGAAGGGGACATCTAGGCAACCGTTAGGTACTTCGACTCCTAATCCAACATGGAAATCGAAATGGGATGACAACAGTAAAAACGTGGCTGCACCTAGAGGTAAAAATAATTGGCAAAAGGGCAAGGATGAAAACACTAGCAAACCAATATCAAAATCGGAGGCACAACCGTTGCGCAATCGGGACATCAAATGTTTTAGGTGTTTGGGAACGGGGCATATTGCTTCTCAATGCCCAAACAAACGGGCGATGGTGTTATGGGATAATGGAGAGATTGTGAGCGATAGTGATGGCGAGTTTGATGACATGCTGGCGTTGGAGGGTGTTAGTGAAGAAGAAAAAGTTGAAGGGCCGGTTGGGGATCTATTAGTCACAAGACGAGCTCTTACTACTCATGTCAAAGCGGATGACTTGGAGTTGCAACGGGAGAATATTTTCCACACTCGATGCCACGTCAACAATACGTTATGTAGTGTTATAATTGATGGTGGTAGTTTCACTAATTAGCTAGCGTATCTCTTGTAGAAAAATTGGGTTTAACATTGTTGAGACACCCGAGACCTTATAAATTGCAATGGTTGAATAAGAGTGGCGAGTGAGGGTGAATCGAAGGGTGTTACTTAATTTGTCAACTGGGAGTTATAAGGACGAGTTAGTGTGTGATGTAGTACCAATGCAAGAGGGACATATTTTATTGGGACGACTATGGCAATACGATAGGAAGGCTATGCATGATGGGTACAAAAATCGATATAGTTTCATTAAGGGTGAAAGGACCATTACTTTTGTGCCATTAACACGGCGCAAGTCTATGAGGACCAATTAAAATTGAAAAGTGAGGAAGAGAGGAGAGCAAAAGAGTTAGAAAAAATGAGAACAAATAGTGAGTTGGAGAAAAAGAGAGAAAATGTTGAGATAGCCATTAGAGAGAAAAAAGAGAGCAGTCACAAGAGAGAAAAGAAAGAGAGTGCCCCGAGAGAAGAGAGAAAACACGAATGAATTTCTTTGCAAAAGAGAGTGATTTAAGGAGGGCGGTAGTTGAGAGAAGAGAGATGATCTTATTCGTTTATAAGGAATCACTCCTCAATTTTGAAGAACTAACCCACCCCTCCCTAGTTTGGCTAAGTCTTTGTTGCAGGAATTCGACGATATATTTTCGGAGGATACACCAAGTGGATTGTTGCCTATTCGAGGCATTGAACATCAAATTGACTTCATACTCGGAGCTGTCATTCCAAATCGATCGGCTTATCGAAGTAATTCTAAGGAGACTAAGGAGCTTCAAAGGCAAGTAGAAGAGTTAATGAAAAAAGAATACGTAAGGGAAAGCATGAGTCCTTGTGCGGTACCGATTTTACTTGTGCCAAAAAAGGATGGAACATGGCGAATGTGCGTGGATTGTAGGGCTATCAATAACATAATGGTAAAGTATCGTCACCCTATACCTAGGTTAGATGACATGCTTGATGAATTACATGGTGCTTGCATATTTTCTAAAATTGATTTAAAAAGCGGGCATCATCAAATTCGTATGCGGGAGGGTGATGAATGGAAAACGGCTTTTAAAACTAAATATGGTTTATATGAATGGTTGGCTATGCCATTTGGACCCACAAATGCACCTAGCACTTTTATGCGTTTAATGAATCATGTTTTACGCACTTTTATAGGAAAATTTGTTGTGGTTTATTTTGACGACATCTTAATCTATAGCAAAAACCTAGGAGAGTATTTGGAACATTTAAAATCTGTGCTAATTGTTTTAAGGAAAGAACAACTCTATGCTAATCTTAAGAAATGCACGTTTTGTATGGATAGAGTTATTTTTCTTAGTTTTGTGGTTAGTGCTAATGGGGTAGAAGTAGATTATGAAAAGATAAAAGCTATAAGAAATTGGCCGACACCTAAAAGCATAACGGAAGTTAGGAGTTTTCATGGTTTGGCTAGTTTTTATAGGCGATTTGTGAAGGATTTTAGCATTATCACTGCACCACTCACGGAAGTAGTTAAAAAGAGTGTAGGTTTTCATTGGGGTGATGAACAGGAACTTGCATTTAATACTATTAAAGGTAAATTGGGTGAAGTATCTGTTTTGGCATTACCTAACTTTGATAAAACATTCGAGATTGAGTGCAATGCATCAGGAATAGGGATTGGAGCAGCTTTAATGCAGGATCGGAGGCTTATTGCATACTTTAGCGAGAAATTGAGTGGAGCTACTTTAAATTATCCTACATATGACAAAGAACTTTATGCACTTGTTCGAGCTTTAGAGACTTGGCAACATTATCTATGGCCAAAGGAGTTTGTAATACACACCAATCATGAGTCACTAAAGCACTTGCGGGGACAAGGTAAATTGAACAAAAGGCTTGCACGGTGGATGAAATTCATTGAGACCTTTCCATACGTCATTCGGTATAAACAAGGTAAGGAAAATGTGGTGGCGGATACGTTGTCGCGAAGATACGCATTACTAACTACTCTTGATTCTAAGTTACTTGGGTTTGAACATATTAAGGAATTGTATGAAAAAGATGTTGAATTTTCGGATATTTATTTGTCATGCATAAAAGGGGCAGTTGATAGGTTCTTTAGGCATGAGGGGTATTTATTTCAAGAAAATAGGTTATGTGTTCCTAATTATTCTATTCGGGAGTCGTTAGTAACGGAGGCACATAGTGGTGGATTGATGAGACACTTTGGGGTTCAAAAGACTTTAGATGTATTGAAGAAGCATTTTTATTGGCCTAAGATGAAAAGTGAGGTTGAGCAAATTTGTAGTCGATGCACAGGTTGTAAAAAGGCTAAATCTAAGGTTTTCCCACAAAGTTTGTACACATCTTTACCTACACCTAGTGAGCCTTGGGTTAATATCTCGATGGACTTTGTTTTAGGTTTACCTAGGACTAAGAGAGGTCGGGATTCTATTTTTGTGGTTGTAGATAGGTTTAGCAAAATGGCACATTTCATACCATGTCACAAAACTGACAATGCCACGAACATTGCTGACTTATCCTTTAAAGAGATTGTGCATTTACATGGGGTTCCTAGAAGCATAGTGTCGGATCGGGATATCAAATTTTTGAGCCACTTTTGGAGAGTTGGGATAAGTTAGGCACTAACTATTTTCCACAACTTGTCACCCACAAACAGATGGGCAGACCGAGGTAGTGAATAGGACTATGACACAATTGTTACGCACAGTAATCAATAAAAATTTGAAGAGTTGGGAGGAGTGTCTACCATTTGTTGAATTTGCATACAATCGAGCTGTTCACTCTACTACGTCATATTCTCCATTTGAAATTGTATATGATTTTAGTCCACTAACTCCTTTGGATTTAATTCCTTTACCTGTAAATGAACGTAGTAGTTTAGATGGCAAAAAGAAGGCGGAATTGATTAAGTCACTCCATGAAAAGGTAAAAGTGCAAATTGAAAACAAAAGTAAGTTGGTTGCATCACAGGCGAACAAAGGTAGGAAGCACGTGACATTCGAGCCAAGAGATTGGGTTTGGGTGCACTTTAGGGAGGAGCGGTTTCCAGAGCAAAGGAAGTCCAAGTTGCAACCGAGGGGTGATGGTCCATTCCAAGTGATTGAAAAGATAAACGACAATGTTTACAAGTTGGACCTTCCAGGTGAGTATAATATTTCAGCTACTTTTAATGTATCTAATCTCTCTCTGTTTGATGCAGGTTCAGATTCAAGGACGAATCCTTTTGAAGAGGGAGGGGATGATATGATCCAGGAGTCGAGCCCGACGAAGGCGAGTGCAAGACGAGATCCGTTGATAATTGATAGAGGACCAATGACGCAATCAAGGACAAAGCAAGTGAACAAGCGATGGGATTGCTCGTTCAAGAAACCATTGATGGAACCATGTTCGAGACTCAAAATGGAGCAACTTTTATGTTCGAGTCGAAGGTCGAATCAATTTGGATCAATTTGTTATCAAGCGACGAAATCAGAGGCTGAAAACAAGCCTGTGGTGGCATACCGAAAATCAAGATGGCATTTCTTGTTGAACCATGCGACCGCATGGAAATACACCATGCGGCCGCATATGCCAAAAATTTGACGAATTTTTCAATTTTGGCAATTTTTCATATTTTGTTAGATTTTGATTCTTTTCCATATTTTAGGGATTATGCTCGACTTCTGCACGATTTTTACCTAGTTTTTAGGTTTAGTATAAATAGGAGTTTCCATTCAATTGTTAAAAACCTTTGACATTATTGATATTGAATTAAAGTGAGACGTATTGTCTTCTCTTCATCATTCTTCATTGAACAATTTCGAACTTATCATCACTTGTGGCGTTCAAACAACCGGATTTAATTCTTGGATTGCGTGATCAAGGGGTCTTTCAAGCGTCGTTCTTGTTGGATTTTTTGGTTCGACTTTCTTTTGGGTTAATCCTAAACTCTTGGATTAATTTGACTTTCTTGGATTCGTCAATCTCGTTGTGGGTTTCATAGTCAACGTTGCTACGGGGTTCGCATCAATTGGAGAATGCTCATTTCGGCTTTTTGGGACTGATTTAAGGGGGGAAAAAGCCCAAGCCAAAAACATTTGAAACTACTAGCAGCTGGGGCAAGGCGCATTGCGCACAGCCAAGAAAATGTCATCTGAAAACAAACCAGTCGGCAGTCTGTGCACTCCTAGCGATCGACAGTTCCGACGAAGCCAGCTAGGGCGGCCGCCCTAGCTGGCCAATAGCTACATCCGCCACTGGCCACTTCATAAAAGAAAATTTGGATAGCGGTTTACTTTTGTATTCCATATGCGGGGACAAATGAAAATTTTGCATAAGTTTTGACAAAAGGCTTATCAAGCATGTCATTTCAGGAAATCAATTACTAAGCTAGGAATGGAAAATCTTTATTCACCAACTTGAGGGAAAGTATTGAAGTATTTCCAGGAAATAGTTGTACAATATATTCTACCATTAATAATTCCTGATTTTCAAGAAGTTTTTTTTTTCC
>NW_019238736.1:23176-65278 GCF_002742605.1 Olea europaea var. sylvestris | reverse complement strand
CTTTAATAATTCTTGATTTTTAAGAAGTTTTTTTTTTTCCCTAGATTAGATTGATTTGACTTTACAAGAATAGTGCCTATTGAATTGTATAAATATATTGCTTGCATCACTTTGAATATCAATACATTTAAATTTCCTACACATTTCTTAGTTGAGATTGCCAAGTGCCTGCTACAATGGAGACATGGGATTGGTATTTGATGAGTGTGTTTTACTCGTGAAATTTATACTATTTTAACTTGATTATTAGCTAGATTTTATGAGTTTTGAAAGTTTTTAATATGTTTTTTAGTGTTATTTTATAAGTTTGGTGACGTGATGTTAATAATTGTAAAAGTGGAGAAAACAAGGCTATTTGCATAAATCGAAGAGAAAGGAGGAACAAAAGGGGCGAAGTAGTTAAATTCCTATCAAAACCCTGCACTCAAGTGAAAGAAGAAAGTAAAAGACCAAAACTTCCAGAGAGCGCCACTTGAAGAAAGAGGAAAATCAGTAATTGTTGTGCCTCGAGGCCACCATTGAAAAGGAGAACTTGAATACTACCTGAAGAAGGGAAACTTACAAAAATACCTTTAAAATTATGGATGTTTTGAAAAATCATATGAAAAGTTTTTTGTAAGTAAAAAATACTATGTAAAATTAAAAAGTGACATTATATCACTTTTTTCACAAGTCAAAACAAGTGATAAAATTCAGAAAAAGTGACACAAATACTAAAAATTTGACAAAATTCAAAAAAAGTGACAAAAATTTTTAAAAAAAGTGACAAACGCCAAAATTGCACAATCCATTTGTGCAGCACCAATAATCATGTTCTTAACATAATCAACATGTTCAGGACAATCCACGTGAGCGTAGTAGCAGCTCTTATCACATATCATGACACATTTTTAAGAATATAAGAAAGTGACAAATATTAAAAAAAAGTGACAAAACTTGGTGACAAACTCAAAAAGTGACAAATCTAAAAAAAATATATATTTTTTTTTTGGAATTAAAAAATACTGTGTAAATTTAAAAGTGACAGAATGTCACTATTTTTAACATAATTAAAAAAAAATGACACCAACTCAAAAAAAGTGACAAACTAAAAAATAAAAGTGACAAAATTCAAAAAAAGAAAGGAAAAAAAAGACACAAACTCAAAAAAAGCGACAAACACCAAAATAACATCATCCATTTTGTTCACCTGACATTTCATATAATTTTCCACTGGTCACCATCGCACATAGACTGTAATCCACAAAATTAGTTTGAAATTATCTATGATTCAATGATTTAATAATTTTAAACCTTATTTGAAGTTAATATTCATATTTCAAGAAAGTGATAGAAATAAAAAATATATATATAAATAAATAAAAGTAAAAATACTGTGTAATATTAGGTGACACTAAGTTAAGAGTTATTTTAAGTTAAGTATCACTTTTTTTAATTAAAAAGTGACATTGATGCTTGTTCCTCAAAAAAAAGTAACAAATAACATTGAACACCAACTATAATCAAGACATTTTGATATCATTCTCAGATTTGGGAAATGAATTTTGATAAGAATTTCAATTTTGACACTAACAATAATTATTGACAATTGGGACCTTCAAACATAGCTTGGCTGCTCTTTCACTGCACTTCTTTGTCCGAAGTTCTAATAATTGACACTAACAAGGTGAGTGTGTTTCAAATGTACAACTAAAATAGAATTTCTGAACATATGCACATTCAACCTCACAATATTTATCCTTCTCAATACGAATTACGTTCCCACAATGGAGTACCATTTTACTCTCTTACTGATTTCAACAGGAAGTGATCAAACCCCTCTGCCAAACTAAAAGATTTTTTTTATCCAATTTTATGTCAACAAGTTACAATTTAGTTTAATCTGCATAATATTGGATTAAATGCTGCGTAGGGACTATCCTTTTCTCTCTCAAGTCACCATTTCAATACCCGATAACATGCTCGAAAATCCAAATTTCTTCAGACCAACAAACAAAACCTAAATCAACAATTCAACCAAATTCACCACAAATCTACCACAATAATCAAAGATTTCAACTTTGTTTCAAAGGCATTCACTTATTCCTGTAATGGCGCATGTTGTTACTTCATATTCTATTAGAGTCCCAAAAATGAAGAACACGGTGTTGAATTGTTTATCAAATCTGGGGAACTCTAATCTTGAAATTGAGACTGAAGGGAAATTACGTGATAAGATTTTCAATAGAAATTGTTGTATTTATTTTCATGAAGATAATAATGGCCCACACCTGAGCCGAGTTCCACGCCGCCTCCCGTGCAATCTTCGGCGAACCCATAAATGGCAGCGATTCAGTTGGTAATCATAGTATTGAGTTGCTCAAAAGTCTAATTCTACCTAATTTTTCCTCTTCTGCTACAACTGTTATCCCTTTCTACTTGTGATTGTCTCTTTGACAACATTGGATTGAATGAATAGAAAAAGAAAGGCTGGTTTAGTGGTTGCTATAAATGATTTATTTTCATTCATTTGGACATATATTTTATCGTCAAATAAAAAGATTAATGAAATTTTATTTTTTAAGTGTATTATTCAATTTTAGTGATTTTGGGCATTATTGGGCCTAATTTCCTCTGTAAAGAAGGGAAAAATTCACAGTTCAGCCTTTTAAGTATGACCAATTCAAATTGCATGCCCCAAGTTTAAAAGTGCAATAATCAATTTTTATTAGTTAATTAATAAAATTTTATTAATTTAATATATTAAGGTCACGTATGTAAAATTCATGGTCACAGATGGTAATTTTAGGTCACAAAGTCACATATTAACAAATTAATTGATCACAAATTATTTCATAGGTCACAAATTAAGGTCACAATTTATTTGCGGGTCACAGATTTTCAAATTATATGATCACAAATTATTTTTCAGTTACATATTATCAAATTTTTAGGTCACAGTTAAATCCTTGGTCACATACACCAAATAGCGGGTCACATTCCATCTCCCAACATCAACCACCACCAACGACGCTGTCCACTGCCACCACCGTTGATACCACCACCACTACGACACCAACAGTAACACCGCCACCACCTCCCATAACAACACCATTACCTGAAGCAATCCAACACCCATCACCAAAAAACACCACTACATCACAATATCGCGACGGTACCGGCACCAACGAAACACTGCACTGACTAACCATCAATGTAGCACCATGCCAACGCCATCACCTTCTCACCACCACATGCACCACCAACGATTCAGCAATGCCACCAACCCACTACCAGCCCTCCATCACTACCACAACATAGCCACAATCTCCACCCAAAAAAATCCCAAAGTCGTTGCTATAGACACCACCAAAAGTACCACAACATCGCCAAATCACTGTACAACCACCACAAGACACCACAAACTGCAAAAAAAAACCACCTGTAAACACCATGATCTGTAACGAACAGAGAGCAGCGATCGCGCACAGCGGCCATTGATCAGACAGATCTGTGGCGGAGCTCCGATTCTATTTTCCAGCTTCCATCTACAGCAACGAGCGCCTCGCAAACACCACGATTTGCAACGGCAAGCGCCTCGATGGTGGCGCTGCGTGTGGCATGGCCTGTAGAAGAAATGTATAGTGAGACACAAAGAGAGAGAGGGGTCGTGGCCTGTGGCCTGGTAGTCACCAACGATTCAATCCACCACATCCGATGCCGGAGTTTGCTACTGGTGAAGAGTTTGATGAGAGAGAGGGGCGGCGATCTATTTAGAGGAGAAGATGGGATGAAGAGAGAGAAAATAATTAGGGTTTTTAAATTGTAAATTGGATGGAAATTTATTAATATTATATATTAAAAACCTGATTTTTGAATAAAGTAAACTTATACCTCATTTTTTAAATCTGATCTTTAAACACTTGTAAGGGTGTAATTTCCAGTGTAAAGAAAGCATAGTTTTGGCCTATTTAAAGCCTGTAAAGACTTCGAATTTGAGAAAAAAGTTAAGAAGTATAAATATGAAGGGAGGGGCACTTGAGACGGGGTTCCACACTTTCAGAAACAAAGGATGCAATTTGAGAATTAGGAGAACAAATCAAATGCAATTTGAGAATTAGGAGAACAAATCAAAGGAGAAAGATATTAAGAAATCAAGGTTTTGAAGATTGATTGCACTAGAAAATGATCTTGGTGAAAGATTCATCCGCTTATCTTCGTCTTTATTCAAAATTCGGTGATATACTAAACGAATATTTTTTGTTTTTCTTCTAACTATAGTTAAATCCTTTATTAGGGTGAACAATGTAATCTATTTGAGACCATTTATTTCTTTTATTCAAGATAGGTTTATTCAAAATACATGTATTGATTTTATTTATAAGTTTAATGCTTTGAATTATTTGGCCAATAATTCAATGATTTCGTGAATATATGAATAATCAAAAGTTGAGTTTTAGATTTAGACCACATAATAAAATCCAATAGTTTAGAGATAGTTATGCTAATTGTTGTGGCTGTACAAGAATTCTTAGAACAATAGTTGCGATTAACTAAGATTAATTCACACAGAGATATGGAATTGATTTAGTTAAACAAGAGATGGATAAATCAAATATGATAGAAGAATTCGATTGAGCATTGCCTTAGGTTTGTGAATATTGATTTAAAAATTAAAGGTAATCAATAGATGAAATTGCAATCCCTAATATCTCTTCCATATTTGAATCCCTGTGGGGTTGCAGGGAGACAGGCGCCATGGCGCCATGATTGGGCACCATGGCGCCCAAATTGGATGAATGATGCAGTGATGCGGGCGCCATGGCGCCCGATTCAATTCTATATATATTGTTGTTTTTCCCTTCATTTAACACCCGTTTTTTAGAGAGAAAATTTGAGAGAGCTTGGATAGAATTTTACAAGATTGAGGTTGTTAATCTTGGATATAAATTCAAAGCTTATTTTCTTTCTTGGGGATTAACTTGAGGCTTGTTCAAGTAATCCTAATCCATTGTTCTTCATTGATCCATTGAAATCATTTCTTCCCCATTTTCTTGTTCTTAGAAGCGTTTTGGGATTTTTCACATTGTCAAGCTTAATTTCTTGGGCAATCTTGGGAGGTCATTTTCACAACAATTTGGTATCAGAGCTTCTTCTGAAATCAAGGTAGTTAAGCTTCGATTTTTGGTGAGTTGCTTGAACTTTGTTGTGCACACAAGGTGTTTGTGAAAATTTCCAAGTGAACTTTGGTGGTTTATTTTCGGTAAACAAGTGGATAAATCATATCTACTAGAGGAATGGTGAAGATTGGGAAGTATGAGATAGAGAAATTCAATGGAAAAAATGATTTTTCAATTGGAAAATGCAAATGAAAAATTTGTTGATTTCTCAAAAGTTGCACAAGGCATTGACGGGAAAGGAGAAGAAGCACGTTGATATGTCGGACGAGGATTGGGAAGAGCTAGATCTTGAGGCACGAGCATCTATCATTCTTTGCCTTGAAAGAGATGTTGCTTTCTTGGTTGATAGTGAGGTAACGGCGGCGGAGGGGTGGACAAAGTTGAAGGCGAACTTCATGACGAATTCTCTAAGAAATCGGATCTATTTGAAGTCCAAATTGTATACTTGCAAGATGGATGAAGGTACACCAATCCGGGAGTACGTCAACAAGTTTGATAGGATCATATCGAACTTGAAGGACATTGATGTGGAAGTAGATGATGAGGATCAAACACTTCTACTACTTCTTTCATTGCCAAAGTCTTACGAGAACCTAGTACAAACATTGATGCTTGTGGGTGATAAACTTGTGATGGAGGACACTAGAACGTCACTTCTAGCGGATGATCTTCGAAAGATTGAAACTAGTGGCATGTCTACCATTGGTAACAAGGAGCAAGCTCAAGGATTGTTTGTAAGGGGTAGAAGCAATGTGCGACCAAAGGGCAAGGGAGAAAAATTTAGATCGAGTTCTAGACCTCTTGAGGAAAGGTCTTGTTTCAAATGCGGCGAGCTTGGGCATTTCAAGGCGAATTGTACTAACAAAAGGGGTTCAAAAAAGAACAATAAGAACAACAACAACGAGAAGGTACAAGTCAAGCAAGAGGTAAGCTATCCCTCGGAAGGAGGGGAAAGCAATGAGTGCTACACCATCTCTTGTGATGAAGAAACCTCCGATAAGTGGATTCTTGACTCTGGATGCTCTTACCATATGTGTCCAAAGAGGAAGTGGTTTACTACCTATAGAAGCACTGATAGTGGACCGTGTTGATGGGTAATAACCATTCCTGTAAAACGGTGGGGCTCGGTTCAATTAGAATCAAGATGCATGATGGAGTGGTTAGAACATTGATGGATGTTAGACATGTTCCTGATTTGCGGAAGAATCTTATCTCTGTTGGTGCCTTAGACTCCGGTGGTTGCAAGATTGTAACACGAAATGGAGTAAAGAATGTTGTTCGTGGTTCTTTGATTGTGATGAAGGGTATTCGTGAAGGCAATCTCTATGCTCTTCAGGGTACTACAGTTACAGAAGATGTAGCAGTTGGAACAAGTGGAAGTGGTGGAGACCCATGTGAGTGCCCTCGGCTATGGCATAGGAGGCTTGGGCATATGTCTGAAAAGGGGCTAGATTTGCTAGTCAAGAAAGGTTTGCTAAAGAACTTGAAGAAGCCTTGCATGGATTTTTGCGAGCATTGCGTATACGATAAAGCACACCGAGTTCAGTTTCAGCCAAGCAAACATAGAAACAGAGGCATTCTAGACTATGTGCACACAGATGTATGGGGTCCGGCTTCTGTCACTTCCAAAGGTGGTTCCAGGTATTTTGTTACATTTGTTGATGATTATTCTAGATATGCTTGGATTTATTTTTTGAAGCCTAAGAATGAGGTATTCGACACTTTCAAGAAGTGGAAAGCAATGGTTGAAAACAGAACACGAAAGAAATTGAAGACACTGCGATTTGATAACGGTACTGAGTATACAGATGGTGCTTTCAAGGAGTTCTGTGGTAAGGAATGCATTGCAAGACACTGGACAGTTAGAAATACATCACAACAGAATGATTTCTCCGGTGGTCAAGCATACTTCCATTCGGGTGCTATTGAGTATTGTTGCTCATCATGATCTTGAGCTGGAACAACTCGATGTCAAAACCGCCTTCTTGCACGGGGACTTGGATGAGGAAATCTATATGCATCAACCTGAGGGCTACAAGGTTGAGGATAAGGAATGTCAAGTATGTCACTTGAGAAAATCACTTTATGCATTGAAGCAATCTCCTCGACAGTGGTACAAGGGATTTGACTCCTTCATGCTAAAGCATGGTTTCTCCAGAAGTGAGTATGACTGTTGTGTTTATATTCAAAAACTTCAGGGAGGTAACTATATCTATCTTCTATTGTATGTGGATGACATGCTTATCGCTTCGAAAAGTAAGATGGAGATAGATAGGTTGAAATCTCAACTTGGTAAAGAGTTTGAGATGAAGGATATGGGGGCTGCTAGGAAAATACCGGGTATGGAGATTAGAAGAGAGAGGACGAACCGGCGAATGTTCTTGAGTCAGAAAGGTTACATTGAACGGGTTATTCCTAGGTTCGGGTTGCAAGGTGCAAAGTCGGTGGTGACTCCATTGGCTCCACATTTCAGGCTCTCTGGTAAATAGTCTCCTACTACAGCGGAAGAAAAGGTACGCATGGATCGTGTGCCTTATGCTCGTGCAGTTGGCAGTTTGATGTATGCCATGGTGTGTACACGCCCAGATATTTCACAGGCGGTTAGTGTGGTCAGTAGATTTATGGCGAATCTGGGGAAGGCACACTGGGAAGCTGTAAAGTGGATCCTGAGGTACTTAAAAGGTACTGCGGATACGAGTTTATGTTTTGGTGGAGATGCATGTCATATAAGTGGATTTGTGGACTCGGATTATGCAGGTGATCTAGATAGACGATGATCTACTACTAGATATGTGTTTTGCATACATGGTGCCCCAGTTAGTTGGCGATCGATGTTACAGGCTACAGTGGCTCTTTCTACTACAGAGGTCGAGTATATGGTCATGGCAGAGGGAGTGAAGGAAGCATTGTGGTTATGGGGTCTTCTAGATGATTTGGGGATTGAGCAGAATTGTGTGGACTAGTGGTGTGATAGCCAGAGTGCGATTCACTTGGCTAAGAATCAAGTTCATCATGCTCGAACCAAGCATATCCACGTCAGGTATCATTTTGTGCGTGATGTCATAGAGAAAGGTGATATTTCACTCTCGAAGGTACACACAAATGAGAACCCAGCAGACATATTAACCAAAGTGGTAACGGGTAGCAAGTTTCAGCATTGCTTGGACTTGCTTCACATTAGTCCGTGTTGATATGCCCGAGTGGGCATGGCCCTTCGGGGCGGGGGTTGAAATGAGATGAAGAGTTTATGAGGGTGGAGGTGAACTACGGAGAATTGATCCCGAGTTTTGGATACGTAGGCAACCATGGTTTGAATGGTGCAGCCGACTTTGGCGCTTGCTGCTTCTTCTTATGTTCGGCCAAAATTTGAGATCTATCAAATGATGTACGAGGTGGAGAATTGTGGGGTTGCAGGGAGACAGGCGCCATGATTGGATGAATGGTGCAGTGATGCGGGCACCATGGCGCCCAAGGCTCTGCACGAAACTTGGCGCCATGGCGCCCAATTCAATTCTATATATATTGCTGTTTTTCCCTTCATTTAACACCCATTTTTGAGAGAGAAAATTTGAGAGAGCTTGGATAGAATTTTACAAGATTGAGGTTGTTCATCTTGGGTATAAATTCAAAGCTTATTTTCTTTCTTGGGGATTAACTTGAGGCTTGTTTAAGTAATCCTAATCCATTGTTCTTCATTTATCCATTGAAATCATTTCTTCCCCATTTTCTTGTTCTTAGAAGTGTTTTGGGATTTTTGACTTAATTTCTTGGGCAATCTTGGGAGGTCATTTTCACAACAATCCCCAATTCAATTTTTGTGGGAAATTTGATACTTTCGATTAGCTAGAAACGGATAGATAAAGAATCACCAAAATCATACCTGTTTTCATTTGTCAAATAGTAGTTGAAATAGTGTGTGCTAGGAATAAAGTATAGTCATCGTAGGAACGATAATATGGACCCAAAGATTTATTATATTACTTGTTGCGATATTGTGCATTTACGATTAAAAAAGGCAACAGTATCAGTGGGTCTCAGCTCGGGGCACACAAGATGAGAGCCTCCTCTGGCAGGTAATCTAAAACTTAATATAGATATTGCCGTGAGAAGGGAGGCTGTTATCAGCTCAGGGAGAAGGGTCTCAATCGGAGGGGACAATGGGAAATGTTGAGGTGGAGGACGCAGAGGCGATATCTGTATGTGGTCTCCTTTTTCTTAAAGAACTTGAACACCTATTACAATTGTTGAGTGCGACTCTCTAGGGGTGGTGCAAATCCTCAAATCTTACTTACTTCGAGTGTTCGCCAAAATCAGGTAGCCCAACAATATGGCGGCTTCTATTTCAGTTGATTTTGTAAGTCATTGTTGAACGAATTGTATTCCACATTTTCTTTCACTTTTTATTAAAGGCAACTAGCACTATTGAAACGGTTTCGACATTCAGAAAAAAAGACACTTAATTCCAGAGATGGATTTGGGGGGGGAGGGGGGGGCCAAAGGTCCAAGAGCTTTTTTTAAGGTTTTTTCATTTTTTTTTTTTGGGTAAAAAATCAGTTTTTTGTGTAAAAAAAAAATTTCCGCATGGTAGCTCGGTCATGGATCCAATCCTGGATCCGTCCCTACTTAATTCATGCCTTCAAACATTGCAAAGAACCCAAATGGAGAAGTAGGGCCCTTTTGGCACGACTTTTACTTTGGCTTTTGCTTCTTATAGAAGAGCTTTTGGAGAAAGCTATTTTAATTTTTGTTTGAAAATTAATATTTAAAATCACATCCCATTCCGGAAGTGCTTTTGGAGGAAGCCAAAAAAACCAGCTTCCTCTAAAAGCTCTTCTAACCTCTAAAAGCACTTTAAACAAAAATAGCCAAACGGTCCAAAAGCGGCTTTTGGCTCTCAAAAGCTCCTTTTGGCTTTTCAAAAGCCATCCCAAACGGGCCCGTAGCACCGAAGGGTTGCCAGAAGATGGAGAGAATTTAATAACATTATATTTATATCATAGTTGAAGAAATAATACAATTTTAGTGTAAAGTTATAAAAGTTTACAGATACTGAATATTATTACACAAACCGTTCAGCAGATAAAAGAAGCTCAATCCACCTTTCATGTAAATAAATTCTGTATAACGATTTATAATGAAACTATGCATGAACACAAATGTGAATATATCAACTGCATTAAAATCTTTACTTCCTTCTCTATTGAATAATACTACCAAATCAATTTGTTAACATAGCATGATCCACAAGTCACTGCAAGCTGTTCAGTCAATTAGTAGTCGTGTTTTCCTATAGTTTTTGCCTCTGTGAGGGCATCGGATTAGGCAACTCTCTGGAGTCGCCACTAGATGAGGATATATTAAGCCCATAATCACTTGTGTCTCCATATTCGCTACTCGCAAATTCTTGGCTTGACATCACCATCTTCCTGAACTTCATCATGTCAGCATTGTAGGCACAAGTGTCGTAAGTTTCAGTGTTCCCAGTTGCATTATTATAGGGCGTTCCATGGACCATTTTCCCACCATTGTTTAAGTCTTCTAACGATGCATCTCCATCCAAAGTGCGTACAATCTAAATACAGAGTTTTCATGAATCAGACAATGTATTCATATATTCAAATGTTTTCAAAGATACACATTACAGTTACCTGACTCATCTTAGGACGCCTTCTTGCAGAATGGCGTATACAGGCAGCTGCACAGGCTACCATACGAGCCATCTCTTGGGGATCGTAGTTTCCTTGAAGACGTGGATCCACCAGTTCACTGTAGTTTCCATCTTCTACGGATTTTAGTAGAAGCGGCCTAGCCTGTTTATTTCAGAGTAAGTAGAAAAAGGTAGAAATGGAAATGAGAAACATTCTTCAACCAAATATAACAGGGAATTTCGATTGCATAATTATCAGTTGAAGGTACATGAAAAACGTGGTTAAGGATCGAAAACAAACCCAATCTACTAAGCTGTCTTCCATAATTTTGCCAGTAGGATCAACAGGTCGCCTCCCAGTTATGAGTTCCAATAGCATCACTCCATATGAGAATACATCAGATTTTTCTGTTAGCTTGCCACTTGATGCATATTCAGGAGCCAAATACCTAAATTTCAAGTAGTTAAATGTAGAATTAGGATGTCTATCAGGTTATTTCAGTTTAAAATCCAGCATTTTCTTTCATAAGATGCAAATGTTGAAAATCCTATGATGAACATATTCTAGGAAACATTTAGGCATTGCTAAAACTAAAGAGCAGCCTCAACTTTCCATTCTTGTTACTATTAGTTGTCATAACGATTCTCCAGCAGTCAAGATAACAATAGAATACAATCACGCCTAACGACATGTAAATTGCGTACCCAAACGTTCCCATGACACGGGTGGAGATGTGAGTGTAATTTTCCGCAGTGAGCTTAGCCAATCCAAAGTCTGCCACCTAGATAACATGTAAAACATCAAGAAAAACGGTTGTTTTATCGTTACAACTAATCATCCTCTTGGACTTGTTCTGAATCTACATATACAAAATGTAAATATTACCGTGGCTTCAAAATTGTAGTCAAGGAGAATATTTGCTGATTTGATGTCGCGGTGGATAATTCGCGGGTGGCCTGCAATCATATAGGAAATCAAGAAGACATATCAACTAATGAACCTACATCAAGGTGAGAAAGAGTTGAGAAATGCATACAGTCTTCATGCAGATAACCAAGCCCCTTGGCAGATCCCAAAGCAATTCTAAGCCTAGTTGCCCAATCCATAACTGGTTGACCCTTTCCTGCAGCCACATATTAACCTTTTGAGCATTCATAAATCATACATTATTGACATGCAGAGCGGAGAGAAAAAAAAAGTTAAAATCTTGTTTATTATTGAAAGCAAGAAACATACCATGGAGGTGGAACTCCAAGGTCCCATTGGGAACATATTCATATACCAACATTCTCTGTGCATCAGCAACAAAGTATCCAATGAGAGACACAAGGTGGCGATGATGGACACGACTAATGATTTCAACCTCAGCCTGGAATTCTCGTTCTCCTTGTCCACTACCGGACTTGAGACTCTTAACTGCCACTTCTTTTCCATCAGGTAGGATGCCTTTGTGCACAAACCCAAATCCACCTTGTCCTAACAAATTGGCGTTAGAAAATCCTCCCGTCGCAGCTGCTAGTTCTTCATAAGTGAATTGGCTTTTGGTAAAGCCATTAATACCACCCACATTTGGAGATGGAGATTGCCTAGGAGTCTGATGCTGCCCTGAGAAACCGGAGCTAAATTCACTGCTGCTATTTGCCGGTACTGGTTGAGTTGGTGGTGCAGCTGCCCAGCCCCCAACGTGGCCTATGGGCGTTCCCATAACACCCGGTGGTGGAGGAATCTTAACAATGTGTTCCATAGGCTGGGGACTATTCCACTGAGTAGAAGCTTGGAAGTACATCTCTGCACCTGAAAGCCAAAGAAACAGAGCGCATAACCGGAGTTACTCCAGTAAAATTTGTATAAAAAAAGGTTGAGAAGTTAAAGCTATTGTCTTATTGATCCAACAAACCATTGGGCGGATGTCCGGGGCTCATGTAATACATCGGTTTCTTTTCTCTCCTCGACCTTGACCATATTAGGCAAATAATGAGTATGGCAAGAACTACGGCTCCCCCAACAGCAATTCCAGCAATGCTTGCTACATTTGTAGAATTAGAGGAATCAGATGGTGGTGGCGAATGACGAGAGCCTCCTGAAGAACCTGACGGCTTGTTAATTGGGGCTGAATGCGAAGGTGGAGGCGGGGCAAAAAGGCCAGATGGAGGTGTGTGTGAAACTGCTATTGGAGGGGGCGGAGAGAAGACAGGTGCAGGAGGAGAACCGGGGGCAGTATGAGTCGGAGGAGGCGGAGATAAAGGATTGGTAGATGGAGGAGGAGGTGACGCGATTGGAGTTGGTTCCTTTGGGGGTGGGGAATGGGTTAAAGGGGGTGGAGACTCTTTGGGAGATGGGTTGGTGGCAGGAGGAGGAGGAGGGGACGTTGCGGGGACAGGAGGTGGAGAGGCTAGAGGAGAAGGGGGAGGGGATGTGGGAGGGGCTGGTGGAGGAGAAGCCGGTGGGGGTGATGTTGGAGGAGCCGGTGGTGGTGGCGATGCAGGCGGAGATGAAGCTGGTGGTTTGGAATTTAACGATGGTGCGGCTTCTGGAGGTTGATGTAGAGAGTCCAGAGACTTTTCAATAGAATTCTGTGATGGAGCAGTCTGAGGAGACGTTGCCATTTGCCAAAAATGAAGTCCCCGGAAAAAGGTTCACTTGGCAAACTCAAAATTCTCCCATAAACTGCTATTCTGTGCCCCTAAACACACATGGATTGATTGCCAACATCATTCAGAAAATCTTCAATACTTTGCAGAAATTCATTCTCAAAACAACATAGGATTAATAAAAATGCAATGACAAACCAAAAGAGAGAAATGTAGGTAGGTACCTTTGAGGAGAAATTTGTTGGGGTCCTCAACCTCAAGAGAAGGCAATGCATTGTGATTTTTGCATGCTAGAAAAGGCTACCCTTTGTCTCCTACAAAGAAGGGCTTCTCTCCTTGATTTCTATCCCAAATCAACCTCTATTTTAGGCAGGAATCAGTTACATTTTTCTTTTCTTTTCTTTTTTTGTGGCCTTTCTAATTTTCTTACTCACCAATACCATATAAGGGGGTGTGACAGCAATTCTCAGTTCCACCTGATTCAGATTCTTCAGATTTAGAGGAATTAAGGAACGAAAAAGAAAAATAAATATACATATATAGTCAGGATCTTAACGTAACTCCTAATTTTAAAGAACACATTTCATAAATAACAAACTTGTTAAAATATTTCAAAAATCATCTGGTAAATAAACTTATTAAATAATATAATATGCATTAATTATTTCCACCCATGCCACCTCACCCACCCTATTCTATTACCCCACTACACCACCTTCCCTTCACCTCTTCACTCAAGATGGCCATCAGCTGCAATGATCGCTCCGACAGCCGCTCCCACAGTCGCTTCGACGGCCGCTCCAGCAACTCTTCTGGCGTCACTCCGATACCCTACTCCAGTGGCTGTTCAACAATTCCTCCAGCAAATTTGTGACACCCCAAACTTAAATTTCGAGTGTCACGTACTAAATATAATAGCTTCTGCTTTTGGTACATGTAAATACTCTTAAATAAAAGTATTACATGTTAGAAACTTATTTTCAACTTGGTAAAATGTCTCTCATAAATTTTAATGGCCCGCAGAAGCGCATGTCGACAAGAAATTATACTTTACATATACGGACTCTGCACTGCCACGGTTAGTTGGGGCAGCAAGTTCGACTATTTTTATAAAATTCATCCCAACTACGTTTTCTATAAAATTTACGACATTAGAAAGATATTTTCAAGTAGTTTTCTAGGTTAAAATATAAAAATTTCCAAGATCATATTATATGGGCGTTTTATTGAAAACAGTGAGGTATTGCACAGAAATTTCAGATTTGACCCTTCAACGTTTAAAATTCATATCTCAAGCTACAGATATCCAAATTAAGTGATTCTTGTGCCCATATTAAGACAACTCAATGATGAACGTAGTAATATATTTTAGCGTCTCAAATGGACGTTTATGGAGCCAAAAATAATGTGTTGAAGTTGACCCAAAAACTGTTCCGTTTCTGCCTTTTTATCATTTGCAAGGGAAAGTAAAAACAAAAAAACGTCTCTTAACATAATATGATAGATATAATCACATAATTTACTTTCAGTATCATATTACATCATATCTTATACATGTTTTTATCTAATAACAAAAGCAAAACATATGGAAAGCAGTCAAACAAAACATACAAAACAGAAACTTCGATGTAAAATAATTTTGTCCTTGATCCATCATCGATTTTGCCGACTGACTTCCACCAACTCCACAATTATGAATCTGAGAATTTAGTATAGAACACTATGAGTATAAAGAATACTCAGTAAGATACCATGCTTGGATTTGATCATGTTAATACTACACAAAAGAATACAATCAAACACATACTTGCACATTCTGGCTTGTCGGTACCCTTCGGACTTGTCTTAAGGTATAAATAGATATCTAATTTTGTGGACTTATCCACCACATTCATATTATGATCTTTCATGCATAGTTTAAGCATAAATATTACCATGAAATCATACCACTTAAGCATAGAAAGTATCTTACAATAAAATTTGAAGAAATCTTGGTTGAAAATAAATTGAAAAATGCTAGGCTGGTCCTCTTCTTCCCCTCATGTTTTCTGCCTTTTTTTAAACAAGTGATAAGTTGTTTTTCATGCAAGGGAAATAAAGGGCAGCAACATATTTATTTATAAGTGAGAAAAATGATTAATTTTGGATGACTCTTCAAGAAATTCAACATGCGTAGGCTGCATGGTTTCATTTTCTTAAATCCAAATCACCTCATGCATTATGCTTAAATTTAAAACACCTCATGCATATATGTTTCATCAATTTTCGGCCAAGTTGGAGAAACGATATTTAATTTTAGTAATTAGGTGTAAAATGGACATTTATCCCAAACCCCTAATTAACAAATTATTTGGAAAAACTTTTAATAAATTAACCAATGCAAAATTTGGCAACCATAAATAATTTTTTTTTTTTGGCCATACTAAATTTTGAAAAGTTAAATTGCTATTCTAAAAATTAAATAAGCACAAAATTCGGAGTATTACAAAATTGCTCCAATGACCACTCCGGCGCATATGACCAACTTTGTCTTCAATATGACTAATTGGGGCCAAATTTTTATTTAATGTAACTGTCTGTGATCATATCAATTTCAAGTCACAACCGATCACAATCAACACAAAATTAATCACAAACAGTCACAACAGACACATATTTGATCGCATATGTTCGCTACAAATAAATCAACACACACCACAGACCTGTGATTAACTGTGACTAATTTTATCTTCAATGTGACTAACTGTGACCAAAATTGTATTCAGTGTGACTGTTTGTGACTAGGTCAATCTCAAGTCTTGTCCGGTCATAGAACCATCATAGCCAACCACAGAACAATCATTGCCTACACCACCACTAACAAACTAAATATGCACCACCTTACCACGACCACCAACAACAAAATCAGCACAGATCAAAATCATCGACACTACAAAATACCCAAAACTCAGGTTAAAAAAAAGAACTGATAAAAGACCACCCATCATTAAAAATTTGATAAAGCTATGCCGATTCCATCTCATTCATCGCCAAAAACAATTTTCTCTCCCCCACTACCCGTGAGCTCATCTCCACCACCCAATCACTCACAGCCACCACCACTCTAGGGATATGGCAATTTGAACCGTTAAAATCGAAAATCGTGATTAACCGAATTGAATGGGGCGAAAAAAATCGAATCAATGGTGCAATGAGGCGGATATGGTATTTGATTTTAAAGAATCGATTCGTGGCGATGCGAGTATGGTATTAGTGATGACAAGGTTTAGTGAGGAGAAAGTTGACGAAGAAGTACATTTTTCTTATTTAAATTTTAGTTAAAACCATTCTGGATTAGGTAGTATCGTTGTATTCTCTACTTACATTTCTTATTTACTATATAGAAATCAATTTCGAGTGCTAACCTGTGCTAGTAAGAGTTGTGGGGAAAAATAAAGATTGAATATGAGTTAAGGTTGAAACTTTTGAATTATTGAGCATGAATCAAGTAACTATAATGCACAATAATCAAGCATGAAGGAAAATTTTAGTATTGTTATATTCATAATATTGTTTGTTAAATTTGTATTTTACAATTGGAATTTGGGATAATGTTTGCATTTTCGTTTGAAATATTGTGTTTTTATTTTCATTAAATCTCTTTTCATAAATTGTTTTATATCAATTTGACGGATGGACGTATAAAAAATAATTTAATTTTGTGGTTATTAATCGAAACGAATCGAGTCGAACTGAGATACAACGGAATCAATTTACGTGGTTATGGTGCGGTTATGGTATGACAAAAAATTTAATAGTTCGGTGATGGTTTTGGCCAACCAAACCGTTGCTATTCCTACACCACCCATGAGCTTACCATCGCTTTTAATATCATTAGCAGTCGGTAATACTTCATTTCGCCAGAAAGGGAGATGGTTGGGTGGGTGGTAGTAGAGAGAGAGAGAGAGAGAGAGAGAGGTGGGAAAATATTTTAGGACTTGGATTTGGGAAAGAAATGGGGGTGGAATGGGTAGTAGGTTGGTAGGTTTAATTAAATTTTCATTAATTATAATTATTAAATCTAATTAACACCTAATTTGTGAAATGAAATTTAATCATTCTTATTTTTAAAAACTAATCTTTAAATGTAGGTTTCTATATAGTGAACCTATATATTTTTACTGAAGTTTCATTGAAAGTTGAGTACTGCAATAAATACATAAAACAAAAAATATGCATTCGCCCTATATATATTTTTAGACAATTTGAAGTGAATGACTTTTATGGAATTGGTAAACTTTTACAACTTTTATATATTTTAATTGATAAAAGTTCTATCATAGATTTATAGATTTTTATTTTATAAAAAGTATTAT
Source organism: Olea europaea var. sylvestris (assembly GCF_002742605.1). Lineage (NCBI taxonomy): Eukaryota > Viridiplantae > Streptophyta > Magnoliopsida > Lamiales > Oleaceae > Olea > Olea europaea. The sequence goes on along the minus strand of NW_019238736.1, from coordinate 47,525 downwards.
ACTTTTATAAACATTTATTTTAGAAAAAAAAATTACTTATATAAAACTATATGCCTATAAATTTATTCTACATATTCGTATTATTGAATAATTTATTTCTGTAATACAATGTAATGTTGTAGGCCAAATGAACCAGAATACAAAATAACAAAATTATATATATATATATATATATATAGGAAAATAAATTTTTGAATACTATATTAATGAGAAGTGTGTAGTTAAAAAATAAGAAAAAGAATTTTAATTTAAGTGTAATATTATTTTATTAAAGAATATGTTGTTAAAATTATCTCAAAACAGTATAGAAAAATTTATTGTTTCCAATAAATAAGGATCAAATGAGAATATAATATTATTTTATTAAAAAATATTGTTAAAAAAATTAAAACACTATTAAAAAATTCATTTCTCGAAAAAAAAAATTTAATTTGGGGCTCAAACAATTATATGAATCGTTTAACGGTAATTGGTTTTCATATTATAATTATTATTAACATTTAGCTGAGATTTTCATATTTAAAATAACAAAATTAGATATAATAGAATTGATAAATTTTCATTCTGCTATATTTTGAATATGAGATATTTCATTTGACTAGAAAGGTAGTTAACAAAAATAATGAGGAATACGCTCCACCAACCTACCTGGCAATTCTGATAAACTAAAACAAACAAAAGGTTGCTGACATCAGCACGTGCGTCCCAATTCACAGATTTAGTCGAAACGACAGAGTTTTACTGCTTTGATTGGATAGAACACAGACGTCACAAGCTATCTACAACCGGTAATACAATATATACACGACAGTTTTTTCCTCTATGTCCCAATTCCATTCCAATGCAAATGAACCGACTTGAACCCGCTCACAACTGTCATTTGAAATGAATAAAGCAACGGCTACAGCACATGCAAAACCATAAGAGGGAGGGAATAACCACTTTTTGAACATATATTACAGTAACCCCAACACAAGTTTCTACAAAATATTCTCACTTGACGGTCCATATTCAAGTTTCCAACATTTTCTCCAGAATAAACAACCTACATACCACAATCCCAATTGCTAATGGTGCTTTGATGACTTACTATGATGAGCGTCAACATCCTCCTCCTCCTCATCACCATCACCATCACCATCACCATCTTCGTCGTCTCTCTTCCTCTTGTGAGCAGCAGCGGGTGGCAGTTCTTGGACTTCGCCGTCTTCATCTTCGTCTTCCTCTAATTCAGGCTCTTCACCTTCATTTACAGGGTCCAAATCTCCACCTCCAGCATCTGCTTCTACCTGCCCAACTGGTTGAACAAGATATCCCGTGCCATTATTGTCTTCCTGTCGTTAATTTAAAACTCAAATTAAATTTCCATAAACCAGAAGGGCAAAAAAATAGAAATAAAGAGGATTTTGTTTTACTTTTGGTAGCAGGACAGATCGTACAAAAAGTTCTAAGCAAAAACAAATTGATTTGGAGTTTACTGAAATTTCAAGGAAAAACAGTAGCAACCATTCCACGAACAACCTGATAATTTATGAAAATTCAGATACAAACAAAATGACTGTAAAGTTTGGTTTCTCAACACCTTCAAAACCAGGAAATCGTAGCAAGAGATGATAGTCACATTGCAGCAGATGAGTAGTGAGAGAACACTGGGAAAGCTAAACCAACCCATCCAAGCATAAAAGAAAAGAAAAAAGGAAAAGGAAAAGGTAAAAATACAAAATATTGCACCACATAAAACGTGAACAAAAACTGGGGGGTAAACAGAACATGTATAAAGAGAAGGGAAGAAACCTACGACAGACAAGGCTCAGATATATCCAGGAAAGTAGAATTCACAACCAAAATCTTAGGGAGCATGCAAAATGTTATGTAGAACTGCTAACAACTGCAGTGCAAGATAAAGCAATGATCTCTGACAAACCAATGACACTCCCAAAATAGATTTTCTCTCCTCTTTTCTTTTTGCAAATGAAAATCAGCCAAGATAAGCATTTTTAGGGCCTACTTATCCCAAGACTCCAAAAGAGAATATATTCTGATATAGTTAGCAGAACCATGTTGCTACATGTTAAACTAAATAAGCCACAAAATGCAAGAAAATATGGCTCAAAAAGATCCAGTACGCGCACACCAAACTCAATATTTATGACAAACATTTGATGTCAACAGCAGCACAAGACTTCCAATTTTTCCCCCTTGTTTTCCTGGTCATTCTGTACTCCAAAATTTTTACATAGTTCAAGGATTCACAGATGAGCAGCTTCAGTGCTGGAAACGTTAGATTCCCAAAACACACTCAAAAGCTTGAAACAATCAAGAAACAAGCCAATCCTGTTAAAACAATGAAAAACTAGCACACCAATAAGAAAAACATGTTTAGATGATACAATTTTTCTCTGAATTTTATGGGCATACAAAGTTTTATAAAGAATTTATATCGCAGAAACTCTCTTCATCTTCTTTCTCCAATCTTAAAAGATGGATGCTCAAATCTTTCTATAAATATGTAGCAAATTGTGGAAACTTAAGCCTTTTTTGGCATATCAAAAGCATCTGAAACTTGTAGCTGGACATAATCACAACAAGTCCCTATCTTTCAGAAATCCTCATGAAATGAAAATCTAAATTTACACTTCTTTACACTACAATAGATTGATTCTAAAAGTCACATAATAGTACTAGTCCAGATGCATAAAAGAATAATACACAAAGTAGAAAAAGTCACAATCCTCAAAAGTGCTAGTGTCACATTTCAACTACTGAACTTCTTTATATTCTGCAAAAACAACTTTTACACCATTAGAAATCAAGGTGCATAATGTAAAAACATAAGAATGAAAGCAAAGAAGCTTATCCAACAGTTTACACCACAACATGCAGAGGAACAGCACAAACAAACTAATATGAACCACAAAGTTTGAAGCATCAAGAAGCTCACATATCCAAGCATACCAAAAGAACTATTGTGTGCACACAGATATCAAAACAATAAATTCCCAAATATTGATGCATGATATATATCATCAAGAAAAAACATCTACAGATTCATGAAAATCGCCCCCATGCTAGTAAACAATGTAAAGCACTTTGATTGACAATGAAAGGGATCACCTCATCTTCAGCTTCTTCATCATCCTCAAAGTCTCCATCCTCCTCAACACCCTCCTCGTCTTCCTCCCCTGTCTCACCATTATCATCCTCATCCACATCATCCTCCCCCTGTTCATGCCCATCAATCTCTCCTTCGGTGCTTGTGAACTTCCGTGTACTCGCAGGCTCCCCCAAATCTCCCTCATCATTATCCACCTCTTCATCATCATCCTCCTCATCATCATCCACACCATCATCGTCATCACTATCATCTATCTCATGAACCTCCACCACATCTTCATCATCATCACCCTCATCCTCGTATACCTCCTCAACTGAATCCTCATCATCCTCTGCATTCACAGCCTCCACCCGAAACCCATTGGATTGATGATGAGAACTGCCACCACTGTTCATCCCATTTACCCCTCTAGAAGTCTCTGCTTCCTCCTCATCTGCATCACTCTCCTCATCCTCATCAACATCCACAACCCCTTCACTACCTGCTCGATTCCCATTGTTTAACCTCAATGGCCGATCCTCCCCGCCATCAATTTCCCCGCTCCCAGGATCATCATCTTCTTCATCATCGTCGTCCTCCTCTTCCTCATCATCATCATCGGACTCGGGCCTCTCGTTTCCCTCCGCATCTGTCTTATCCAAGTACTTCAACGACTTAATCAAACCGAAAACTCGGGATCGATAGTCCTTAACCCGTGTCACAGGGCACTCATAGAGATCCAACGAAACCAACCTCAGCTCCGCTAGGGGTCTCAAGTCATTAATATCCGAAATCCGATTGTTTGACAAATCAAGGTCCCGCAGCGATTCAAGCCCTGCCTCAACAAGGAATTTGAGGCCACCCGCTATCCGATTGTCGGATAGGATCAGCCTTAGAAGGTTTCGGAGCCGAGGGAACTGTTCGAGCGACGACACGCCGATGTTCGCTATTGATAGGTGCTGGAGGCTCTGAAACTTCTCGAAAAGTGCCGGCGGAGGTAATCGGCCGTGAACGCACTTCACAGCGCCGTCAAGGGTTAACGTTCGAACCGCAGCAACGTCGGTTTGGCCATCCAATGCTGTTTCCACCGCTCTCTCCCAGATCTCATCCATTAATTAACCTAACCTTTCCCTACACCAGTATCTATATAAACATACAATTCTATACCAAACTTCAAATAGAGACGATGAATTTTCCGATAGAATTTGCAGGAAAAAATGGCGCAAAACCCTAAATTGGCTTTTCTCTCTATCTCTCTCTGTGTGAGAGCGCACTGATAATAGATAATGGAGAGGACAGGAGAGGCGAGTCGAGTCCGAGTTAGGGTTGACCTGGGTTGGGTTAGATGATGAGATAAAACGCCTCTTGTGTTTCTTGTTGGATCAAACTAAGGCCATTAGATTAGAGAGGTGCGGATTGATGACGTGGACGAAAGTGGACGGTTGGTATTGGTGGATAGTGTGTTTTTTTTGTAGGAAGGTGTGTGTGATTGAGAATCACGTGGGAAGCGTAAATATCGTTGCAGTTAATAGAGGCCCCTAATATTCTGGACTATTACGATAATACCACCAACCACAGCACAACTATTTTAAGGGTTGAATCGCGAGGTATGTCCTCACTTTGAGAGCTCCCACGATCCCGTCTCTAAAGTTTTGTGAGGGAGGTAAATCGTGGGATATATCACATCAAGCCAAGGAATAAGAGTTACCTATACACCGTGCTTACAAAAAGTTCAATTCCCTGTCTTATTAATTATTTATATCTATTATGTATTTATATCTTATTAGTTATTTCCGTTTCTTTGAGTTTGTGATAATATTTTCAAGTGAAAAATAAATTCTTAAAATATATGGCTAAAAAAATATTAAAAACTTATAAGTCTCATAAATACGTGATTAAAAATTATTTTGGACCCAAATGATTTTTGTGATAGTCTATATCCAAGTCAAGATTGCAATGTTACCATCGAGCTAATTATCTATATATTTTATCGGTCTTTTATATTTAGTGGTATCATAATGTAATATAACACATAACAAAATTCTTTAAAACCTACTTAGGAATTTCAAGGTATCATGTATAGGCATTTTTTAAAGTATTGGTTTTGGAAATTTATTGGGATATATTTTTGACTTTTGGGTAATTTTAAGTAGCAATTTATAAAATAGTCAAACCCATGCTTAATCATTAATTAATCAGTGGTTGTAAAAGTTTTTTATAAGAATAAAAATACATATATGCTCCCTTAGTGAAATTTTCAATTTCTAATTGCTTTTAATTTTATTTATTCATAAGTGATTTCTTCACATAGAAATAAATTTTTAACTCAAAAAATGAAATATTTATTTAAAATAAATTTTTTACTTATAAGTATATTTTTAGAGTGATGAGTTATTCTTGTACTTTTAAACAAGTTTTATATATAAGTGAATTGTTTGCTTATAAGTAATTTTTTATATTTTATAAATGAATTTTTATCTTATTACCAGTATTTTTACTTTATGAGCAATTTTTTTTATACAAAAGTTATTTTTAACTGGTAAGTTATTTTACTTTTTCGTAATTCTTTTAGTTACAAAATAATGTTTTTGCTTATAAATATTTTTTTAGTTAATTATTTTATTTACAAGTTATTTGTGAATTAACTTGTGAATAAAATATGTGGATTGTAAATAATTATTTTGTAAGGGGTAAAATTGAAAGAAAATTTAAGATATTGACAAAATTTAACGATTTGGTGGGTTGAGAAAACCAATTTTGGGCGGTTTTTTAACACCCAAAACTAGTGACCCCCCCCCTCCCCGCAAAAAAAAAAAAAATTCCATTTTCCAAACTTCTCATAAATGATGTCATCGAAAAAGGTCACAATCAATAAAAAATAAACTCTAATTCGAACAGTAACTTTTAGCTGGAAATGTAATGGATGGGCAATATTCTCAATATTTATATGTGGCCTCCATTCGGCAAATTTTATAAATTATTTATAAATAGTTAAATTTTATTTTCAATTAAACATCTCAATTGATTCACAATTACTAGCTGCAGAAAAAATATGATTTTAATTGTGTATCGACAATAACGTAATAATTTTGGAAAACTTATAAACATGTGCATGTTTTAGGAATTACCATTATGGCTCGCTTTACAAAAAAAAAAATGCCTTTAGCCTTTTGATCTTCTTAATTCCACCTTTAAGTCCTCTTGTTGTTTGATATTTATGATTCAACTTCGAACATTTTGTCATTCTCTGATTTTTTTTTTTCAAGAACTCGCAAAGAAATTATGTGTGTGCAAGAATTGATTAATTATATGTTAATTAAACAATAATGCAAGTGTCGTATTTGTTATATGGAATTGACTTTGATAAGGAAAAATCCCATCCCAGTAGAACTCTTTCTTTTTGCATGGATAAGTGTAAAATTTTAAACTGACTCTTCTTTTTAATTCTAATCCAGATCAAAGTCTTTCGTATTAATGGCAGATGCAAGACACATGCCAGATTAATTAATTAATCTATTCATAACACTTATAATTATTATAGTTCTTATTTTTAAGCCGCCAAAAGGACCATACAAACCCAATCAAGCTCTAATAGATTAATTTTGACCACATCTGAAAGTCCAGGAATGACTAATCAAGAGAGAGAGTGAATTGATTTTTAAAACTATTTTGAAAATTAATTATAAATATAAACCAATATAATAGCAAATATGTCAATTAAACAAATAGGCACAAATAAGAAAACAAGTAAAGACTAAAAGGGAAAGAGAATGCTAACGATATAATTGTCAAGGTTCGATCCAAAATAATGATCTATGTCCTCCATTACCAAGCTATTCGACACGAGCAAGACATTTTCACTATATTGATTGACTTATGGTACATTCCAACTCTTTACAATGCTTCTGGTGACTTACAAACAATGAGCACGGATCCTTTACAAAGTTGAGATTTACGAGACCTCAACACGACTCACACTATTAAGTTTTATGGGACTTCAATATGACACACGCGATGACTTACAAAATGGAGCACCGATCCTTACATAATGTTGAGTTTTCTAAGACCTCAACACGATCCATACTTTATTAAAGTGATTTTACAATCAAATCGTCCCTTGATAAATAATACAAATTAATTAAGTACTAAGAAAGGCTAACATTTCAATGAATAATAACAAATGATAGCTCAAATTTTAGATAAATTTTTTGATGAAAATGACAATTAAAAATTAGATTCAACTACTCAAAGTGTTTCACTGAGAAGATGAAGAAGAATTAAATGTATTATAAATTCAAACAATCTTCTCGAGAGAATATCTCTCTTTTAATGAATAATTATAATAAATCAAGTACTAAAAGAGAAGTGAGAAACTTTAATGAATATGATGTTTCTACAAGTTTGATTCAATCAATTAAAAAAAATCAAAGTTTTAATATGAAGAAATCAAAAGATTTATGCAATGTAAGTACAAATATCTTCTTTAATAATATATCTCTCTTTAAAAATTGATATAAATTAGTTAAGCACAAAGAGATATGAAAAACTTAGATGAAATAAATGATTTATGAAATTTAATTCAACAATCAAAATTTTTGTTATGAAGAAATAAATGAAATAAAAATAAAAATTAAGCTCAAAGAAGATTTTTTACAAATATATCTCACAAGGAAACTATCTTCATAGTTTTTTGTGAAAAATAGAAGTAAAGTGGTACTTATAGAAATCAAAACAAAAAAGTTTATGTCCATCCAGACGACCAAACTAGTCATTGTGCAATGATAAAAAAATTGCAAACTGAACATCCGCCTAATCAATCGGACGTTCGGTTGATCATTGACTTTGACCTTTGACCTTTTTCTTTTAAGAATTGTGATCCAAATTCAAGTATAGCTTTGAAAAAATCAATCTCACTTTTGATTAAAATATGTTATGTACAAAATGATTTTTGAGTCATTGTTATTCATTACTAAAGATCAAAGTGTTATACCTTTATATATGATCTAGAAAGTATAGTTTTTTTATATTGCTTCGAAGTTTCTTCCATGTTTGGCTCTTGAACTTTTGATCGTTATCTTTCTTGGCATTGGTCTTCAATGCTTAACTTCGATCTTGGCTTTTCTTGGAGTTTATCTTTAAGCTCTCGTCTCAAATGATTTGACTTGAATGCATAAGCACCTTCATTTCAAGTTTTATTGTAAGATCCATCGCGCTTTCAACGCAGAAATGACGTGGGATAATGGTCAATTTCTAATTATGGATAATCGAATTTCTTTTCTCCTAATCTTAGGAAGACCACTTATTTCACAAAGTAATGAATTTTTACGTGGTTCTTGGATAGCTAGGCCATTTCAAGAATCATATCAAATTCGTTTATGTCTATTACATACAACTCCATTTTTGACAATCTACGATCAATTTCTACTATTGCCGTTTAACTATTTGATCAGTATTCAACGTATTTCCTAAGGGGATGGAACATACAAGGAAAAACGTATACATTCAACCATTAAGCCCAATTTATATACGAACTTAAAGGATATAAAAGAGTGAGTTGTACCAGAATCTATTAATACATAGGCTAGTCAGATATGAGGACATTACCTACAAAAACATTTTTAATTTGATCATCTTCCTGCTCTGTCAGTACAAAGATCCTTACTTGCCTCCTAGGTGGATATCATGTTTATGCCATGTAACATGTTTATTTTACACATTTTCATGTTTCTATCGACTGTTCCCAAGTTGTTAGTTCTTAGGACAAAATATGGCAATCTATCCTCATTCTCCACACCGAAACATACATTCTTCCTTAGAAGAAAATATTCTAGAGAGTGCTTCTAGAACTTGCCACAAAGTGAAAAGCTCATATTGCTATCTTGAGACGGATCTCATTTACCCTTCTTTGATCCTTTGCTCTTACTATACATCCTTTTTTTTTCTCCGACTACCCATACTGTTGCTTATTCTCTCCAATTGCACACCCTTTGACATCTACTATGCTTTTGCTAAAGCCTCATGGTAAGTTTCCATTTTAATCACTACCATAGCTTGTCTCAAATCATTCCTTAAACCCTGTTTGAAATGTCTCGACTTCATCTCCTTTGTGTCCAAAAAGTTTTGTGAACACAAATAAAAAATAAAAAATAAAAATCTCAAACAATATATAGAAACACAAATATCTGAAATTATAATTCTTCTCAAATGGATATTTCTTAATTAGCACACCCATCATAAAGGTTTTCTCGAAATAATAATAATAATAATAATAATATAATAATAATTTTTATGTTACTTCCATATAAATCTTTTGTACTTAACATGCATCCATAAAATTATATTATGAGCATGTTTGAGCCCTTTTTTTTAAAATAATGTATTTCAGAATAGTATTTTGATGGAAAATGTGTGGTTAAAAAATAAGAAAATTTTTAGATTTATGTATAATAATATTTTATTGAAAAATGTACGATTGCAAATAAGAGTAAGACAAATGCATTTTGGAAATAATGGGGACCAAACAAGGCTATATACATATATTTCATTAGAAAACATGCTTCAAATAATAAGCATGTTTCATAAATAACATGGTATTTAAAAATGACAAATATGAATGAATAAAAAAATTATAATTAAAATATATCTGATTCAAGGAATCAAGATATGGAGAATGACGTAGCAAGGCAATGACCTAAAATCATTTATTTGAAGAATAAACTCATTGCTTAATATCATTATTTTAGGACTTATTGATAAGTACTTTTATGCACTTATTTAGACTTTTATTCTTATTTAATTATATATAAATTGATCGATTATCTAGTTAATTTGTGTAAATTATATTAATTGTAGGAAATCCTCAAATTGGATACAATTTGTATGAAAAAAGGGCTATTTGAAGCTTAATTGGAGTTGATTTGAAACAACTGAAGATTAACCGGATTGCAAGAGATCAATTGGAAAATATTAATAGAGCATTCGGCAAAAATCATAAGTTTCGGGAGTTAAATTCGAAGAACTATAGTAAAATCATAAATCCTAATACTTAAAACCATCATTAGAAAATAATCTTTTATTGTTTTAGTAGAAAATCACAAAAAAAAAAAAAAATTAAAGATGAACAACAACTACTTTTATCTGTTTTTATTTATTTATTTATTTATCAAATTCAAATTAGGAATAATATAACCAATTGTTAAATAGTAGTTTTCATGGGAACGATATCCGAACTTTTAAATACACTTTATTTATTTATTTCGTTCCTTTTTTTTGTAAATCTTTTTTTTTTTAAGGTCAATACTAGCTTACAATCATCATTCCTAATTAAATTAGTATAAATTGGGACTTGAATTTATTGGAATTTATTTTTCTTGTTTCTTTTCAAGCATAATGGAAATAATTTACAAAATGACTAAGGATGTCGAAGGAAAATAAAAAACCAAGTGCTAAATAAGAAACATCATAAACAAATTGAGTATTGCTAACCCTACTTTAAGCTTCTATATATATATATATATATATATATATTTATTTATTTATTTATTTATTTATTTATTTATTTATTTATATAAGTTAGATAGCCCTATCGACTAATTGAACTTATTTGAAATTGTTTAAGTTTCATAAATTGTGAATAGATGATGCAATTATTTTTGTTAAATTCAATTTTTGTTCATCTTAGATTGTATTATATTGTGCACAATAGTCATGATAATTATTATGTATTTTTGGATTGATTACATTGGTAGAATAGGTTAAATGAACTTATATCTTTATAAACAAAGATTGTGATTAAAAACAACGAATTGAAAAGGAACATTTTGGGGGTGGTTGATCCGTTGTTGGGAGCTATTTAGATATGTGTCGATTTTGTGCATGTGGAATTATTTTGTGGAATGTTTTTTATTAACAAGGAGCGACCATGTAGTAACCATCTACTAGGGGTTTGATTCCAATTACTTATCCAAAAAAATAAAATGCAATATTGCACTAGCTGTGGCACATAGAAAAAAGTTGCGTAAAGTTAGTCTTGAGTAAAAGCCATATTCTTCAACAATGTTTATGAGACGATCTACCAGGAAAGAAGACTGCCTACAATGTAAAGTAAAAACTACCTTTGGAAATCAAAGGAAAGATTCCAAAAGCAAAAGAAGGGACACAATAAAAAAATACACCAAAGTGTGTTGAGGCAGTGGCAAAGCAACTATAACCACTGCTCTGTCCTACTAAGCTTTGGATATTTAATTTGAAATTTAGATTTTTGGTGAGGGTTATTATCCTAGTGAAAGCTTTGAGGTTGAAATATTCAAACTTAAGGAGAATCATTACGTATTGAGTTAGTAACTTTCGCTGGTGAAACCCAATCAAATTTGAGCTGGAAAGGAAAGAGTGTCGTGTGATCAACCTTAGAACAAATACTTCGAGAAGGTGATTGAAAAATAAGTTTGGGAATGTGCATCGGACAAGAGAGAAATGAAATATTTGATTATTAAGTGTTGATTTAATCAATTTAAAAACTTATGATAACTTGATTCACTATGTACACACATATATACACATTGATCAAGTATTGAACAATTAAAGAATTAGTTTCAATTGCATTACTTATGAACATTTTGTAAAATATCGAATGATTTCAATACTTAATGAGAGTTCGGCAAAGTTGTCAAATGCGTTTTTATTTTTATTTGTTTGCTTGAGTGTTGAGTAGATAATATTGCTCGAGACGAATGGGAGTTTAATTTTTGGGGTTTTTGCTAAGTGCATTTTATGTACTTATTTAGACTTCTATTCTTATTTAGTTATATATAAACTGAGCGATTATCTACTTAATTTATATAAGTTATATTAATTGTAGGAATCTCCTAAATTGGATACAATTTACTTTTATGAAAAGATGCTATTTGGAGCTTAACTGGAGTCTATTTGAAGCAATTGAAGATTAACTGGATTGCTAGAGATCAATTGGAAATATTAATGGAGCATTCGATAAAAATTCATAAGTTTCGGAGTTAAATTCGACATTTAAAAATTTTGGGACTAAACTGCAAACTTTAAAACATGCATCAGGTCAATTTTTAATGATCTTGGAATGAAGAGAACTTAATTGCAAATTTGGAAGATGAAGGAATGAAGTTACATGAAAAAGGAATTTGTTTCCTTTTATTTCTTAAACTCTTCATTAGAAACCAATTTAAACTCTTCAGTGAAAATCAAGTTGAACAGGAATTTCTTTTGTATAAATACATACCTTAGTCCAATAATTAAAGGAGACCTGTGAAATTTCATTATACACATGCATTTGAGCCAAGTCTTGAGAATTCATTATAAATATATTATTCAAGCCAAAAGGAAGGGAAAAAAAAAAAAAAAAAATCAATCAAAGGGCTAGGGTTTTAAGGATTTTACAAGAATCGATTCTTGGTATAAGGTCTTCATTTATTTCTCCTTTTTCCTTAATGTTCGGATATGTACATTAGCTCCTTGTACTTTTATTTTCTCATGATATGTAATTAAATATTTAATTAGAATGAATGATAGTAATCTAATTTTAAACCTTAATTTTAATTAAAAAGTTTTAGATCTCTAATTGATTTTGTGAATTGTTTTACTTCTATTCTTAATGTTTGGATTAATTGGCCACTACTTCATTGATTTAGTGAACAATAATTATGTAGAAATGCTGATTATTTGTTTAGACCGCATAGTAAAAGCTAGTAGTTAGTATAAAACGTAGAGAAATTTTTAGAACTTAAGTGCGTTTAACTAAGATCTATTCACACACACACACACATATGTGGAATTAATTCTGTTACATAGACTCAATGAGAACTTGAGATGAATAAATTGAATACATTAGAAGAATTTAATTGGGTAAATATAATTAATTGTATAAAACTTGACGAATGAGATTAAGGGAATAATTATGGTAAAATCATGAATCCTAACACTTGAGACCATGATTCGAAAATCATTTTTTATTGTTTTAGTAGAAAATCACAAAAAAAAAAAACATAAATAAAAGAAAAACAACTACTCTTATTTGTTTTTTTTATCAAGTTCAAGGTATGAATAATTGAATCAATCGTTAAATAGTAGTTCTTGTAAAAATGATATCTGGACTCTTACGTTCAATTTATTACTTGTTACGATCCGTATACTTGTAGAATATAAAATCGACAACACTTATTAAAATTTATTTTTAGAAAAAACTTCTTGAATATCTAATATGGGCCATTAAATAGTAATGTAATCTACTTTACCCATACTAATTTAAAAATAAATTTAAAATGTCCATAGAACTAATTAAAACTTGTGTTATGATAACAACTGTGACGACCGGGGATCTAGGATTTGAGTGTCATTAAACCTTTGTCTTGAACATAAAACTTTATTTAATACTATAAAAAATTTGACATCAAATAAAAATCTTCTAGAAATTTAATAAAAGTAATAAGTTCTCAATTAAATAAAAATGAGAATGCTGGGTCTCATTTCACTTGTTACTTTACTAGCCCTCTCATACCCAGATTGTCACGAACTTTAATGTCCTGAAAGGAGATAAAGTGGGGTGTAAGATAAAATCTCAATAAGTATATAAGTACATGGATTAATATTGGATAAAATTTAAGGAACTTCATATATACATACATACATAGGGAGGCACGAAAATCTATATTGAACATAGATGGTAAAAAATTTTCATGCGTAGCTAATGTACTTTGGTCCAAATCTTAGTAACATACATAAAAGAATCATAATCAAGGTTCCACAAACACAACATATGCATATAGTCCCATAAAAATGCCAATACACTTACTTATATCTTGTGAAAGTAATGAGAGAATTACTGAAATGTATATGGAGCTTCAACCCTCGACTCATATGCTAACAAATATATATATTTGTGTTTGTGTATATTTTAAAGAGAAATGAATATACTCAAAAACAAAACATATGATACCAATTTATAGGTATCATTATGCTTTGAGAGTTTTTATCTAATGAAACTTTGAATTAAAAGTGAAAAATCTTTTTATTATCGCAACCATATTCGGTCAATGAGATAAAATAAAGAATTTAAAAATAGATAACCTTATTTCAATAATTTTAAAATTTAATAGGATTTTTATTAAAAGAGATAAGATTAAAACATTATCTCAACCATCTAAAATTTCAATATAATTATATATATAAAATTAAAATATTTTCTCAATCATATTTAAAACTATAGAATATTTTTAGCTTAAAATAGGTAAGATTAAAACATTATCTCAATCATATAAATTTCAATTTACTCAAAAGAGATAAATTTAAAATATTATCTCAATTTAAAAAGAGATAAAACTAAAACATTATCTCACATATCTTTTAAAATTAAATAAGATTTTAATAATTTGGGTTTAAGCCCAAAAGGAAAAATAAAATAAAAGAGGTGAGTTATCATTTTACGTGTTGAGATTTGTTGTCTAAAATTGGCTATCCAACTTACTATCCACCAATGAATAAATGACATATCATTTGACAACTATTTTTAAGCACAAGTAGCAATGAGATATAACTTGAATTTGTTAATTTAAAGTGATGTATCAATTAATTATTGGATGTATAGCAAGTTGGATAGCCAATTTTGAATAGCAAATCTCAATTCTCATTATAGATTAGGCTAAAATATTAATCGTATCTATTTTTATATTGGCCAAAGCTAAACTAATAAAATTAGGCCAACAGGTGTGGGTATTACACTAACAGTTAGGTTACTATGTCAATGGCTTGAATTCTATTCAAATCTAGGTCAATTACATCAACAATTAAGTCCACAAAATCAAATCGTGTCCCAAAATAAGTCAATAATAGCTATGTTCTCAAAACATCAAGTCTAATATGGAAAGTACTCAAGTAAAAGCATAAGATACGATACTAAACTAGACAATATTTTGATATTTTTAAAAAAAAATTTTAAATAGTAATATAGACCCGACCAATAGTTGAAAAATAAATATATTTTCTATGCATCCTAATACTTTCCCACTCCTAAACAAAAATTCTACATTGTCTGCAATATAAAAGTAAAACTAATAAAAATAAAAAGAGTAAGGATCAAAAATTCCTAGAGGTAGATGCAAATAGGTAGAAAGATCAGGCTGATCCAACTTGTAGACATCATGACAACGAGGCTTTAATTTTCTATTTCAAGAATTCAAAATACAATTAATGAAAGCATATAAGGTTTAAATATTTGCAATGAATTCACAATAAGAAGAATTCTAATCTTCTAACTTTTGGAAAAACTATCTAACAAAGCTTATATCCCCACAAAAATTCTATAGCAGGGGAAAAGATAAGTATTTTAAATTGGTTTGGAGATTGAAATCTAGGTGCAACCTTAAGAATGCATATCACATCAATGTAAGTTCAATATAATGATAGGATATTAACAGTGAGCCTCAATAAATAAACATACTCAAGTTCCTAATGCAAATCTTAAAATATTACTTAAAATGTGTTAAAAATCATTTAAATGTACGAGTTTCTAAATTAACGCAATTCCTAAAACTAGTTGTAATGTAGTATTTAATCAAAATAAGTGAAAATGAATAGAAAATGGGTTTCCTCCCATTCATGGCTTGATTTATAATCTAGAGCTCGACTTTGGACAGTAATGACCATTTAAGCAACTTTAAAGAAAGCTTTGGATACCTTGTTTTGCTTGTATCTGTTGAACTTGCACCCATTTTCATTTGTTCTATAAAAGTTTACATTGCCATTGTTATTAAAATGTAGCTTGGCTTCACCACCCGATTTGACCTCCATTATGTAAACTTCAAATCTCTCATTGGTGTTAATGATAAAATCAATTATTAAGCAATCATTGGAGCCGAAGGATTGATTGGTAAGGTCAGCATGATTAAATGTCGTCTTTTCAATTCGCTCTACTATAATCAACTCTTCCTTTTCCATATGATTATCTTCTTTTATTGAAATTTTCACGAGTTCAACGTCCACATCCAAAACTTTTGGCAAAGAAACAATGACATTTTCATAGAAAGTCTTCTCCTCTTATTGTATTTGTTGGAAGGCTAGCGGACTTTATTATGTTAATTGATATTTATTAATAACTAGTGGAAAAAATAATTTCATGGGCAAATCACCTACTTTAGATTTTGGTGAGAAAAATAATGCAACAGGTAGTCACCTAAGATAGTTTCATCAAGTTTACATTCTACTTTTATATCTCTTAGTCATTGTCCTATAATGAAATCTGCCACAAGTATATCCCCTCACCGACTTTTTCAGCTGTCAATTGTTGTTGTCTTATGATGAAGTCACATGCGAGCATTTTGTTAAAATCAACCACAACAATATGTTATTCTACTATTTTTGGTCTTTTATATTCTGAAAAAGGAGAAAAAGCAAAAACTAGCTAAAATGGAAAAGTAATAATAATAAAAATGCAGGAATATAGGTAGAAATTCAAATTAGTGCTAAAATAAATTGAAACCAAACTAAAGTAACAATCACTGACAACATCACTAAAAACTTATCACGAAAATATATTTTGTTTGAAATATTGCTAGTGCATGATTCAATAACAAGTAAATAAATGGATTTTGAATCTAAGTATTGTACAAACGAAGATTGTACTAGTGCAAGTTTAAATTAACTTAGCCTTAACCGAAATTATGGAATTTGGTAATTTTTTATATCTAAATTGTCACTAACATTAATACTTTTGAATACAAGGCCTGTATTAACTAAAATCAATTTAAGATTGTGATTAATGCAACTTTGATGAAAATATAATGATGAAAAATACACTAGGATCCCGAATCCTTTTATCAATCCCTTTTAATCTCGAACATTACAATTTGATAACATGATTCAATTATGAAGATCGATATTCTTAAATTGTTTAACAATCTCTCTCGAGTGGAATTAAACATATCCTCACATGTGACTCTCCTATATTTCTATGACGGATGAGAATATACAATAATGTATAGTTGTTAACACTTAAATATCATGTACAACATAGCGGTATATTTCTATAGCCTATTAGACTCTACGATGATTGACAACATGGCTAACTTTTTCAATCTTCCGAATGTAAAACAAACCACTAAACTTATCCAACTATTATGCATATAATTGTAGAGAACATAAATCCATGACAACCATTCAATAATTGAAAAATGTGCTTTAATATTAAAAAAAAGATTCAAAAGCTAGATTTTCATAATACAAGGCTCATCGAAAACCTATGTGCCAAAAATAATCTAGCCTAACATGATAAAGTAACAAAAACTAATACAAAAGGTGGAATTCATAAATTGAAGAAGAAGAAAATCAAATAGTATAACTCCGTCTTCACGCTTGGTCTTGAACCTAGATGAACTCTCCAATGAAATCCTAGTTTTTACTCCAAAATATGGATTTTTATGATGAATATGGGATGAATGGAATGGTATATTGATCACCTCTAACTTAGAGTTGATAAGTTGTATTTATATCCCTCTCAAAAGTCTCCAAAATGTCCAAAACAATAGCCCAAGAAGAAGAGACCTTGTTTGGGTAGAATTCAAAACGAAAAAACAACATGGGCCTCAAATGGCTTGGCGGGTGCCTAGTTGAAAGAGGAAATTACACCCTGCTAGGGTTTTGAAGTTCACTGTGTATAAATCATGGGCCCAACTTTTCTAATCAAATATCCAGTATTAGATTATAAAAAAATAATAATAATTATTTAAAATATGCGCGGTTCCGTTGTTAACGTGGTTCAAATCTATCTTTCTTCATTCTCTTACCAAACGAGAGAAACTGTCCCAAACCTCTCCCCATGATCTGTGATAAACCACTCCGACAGTTAGGAACCTCACGAAATCTCCGGTTAGTTATCCCGCTCCGGCCTATCAAGGAAATAATTTTCGTCACATACCCAAAGCGAAGTGAGTATATTCTTCCTGTACCCCCTCACTCTGTCAAAAAACCTCCCATTTTACGGTCGACAAAAAAATGATTAAACCCAAGGCGATAAACATCCATGCCATGCCAGAAAGGAGAGGAAAGAGGAAGCACGAGGAAAGGCCAACGAAATCCCATATGAAAAAGTCAGCGGCGTCGTCTGTGACCTTGCGAAAAGTCCAATCAAACATGGTATGTTGATTTTTATATTCTGTTATCCCGCTCCGGCCTATCAAGGAAATAATTTTCGTCACATACCCAAAGCGAAGTGAGTATATTCTTCCTGTACCCCCTCACTTTGTCAAAAAACTTCCCATTTTACGGTCGACAAAAAAATGACTAAACCCAAGGCGATAAACATCCATGCCATGCCAGAAAGGAGAGGAAAGAGGAAGCACGAGGAAAGCCCAACGAAATCCCATATGAAAAAGTCAGCGGTGTCGTCTGTGACCTTGCGAAAAGTCCAATCAAACATGGTATGTTGATTTTTATATTCTATTAATACATTAAGTGACGGGTATTGATTGAATAATCGTTAGGTAACATGTATTGAAGATGTATTGAAGATATGTAACCTTGAAA
This sequence comes from Olea europaea var. sylvestris, assembly GCF_002742605.1. Classification (NCBI taxonomy): domain Eukaryota; kingdom Viridiplantae; phylum Streptophyta; class Magnoliopsida; order Lamiales; family Oleaceae; genus Olea; species Olea europaea. The sequence goes on along the minus strand of NW_019238736.1, from coordinate 28,888 downwards.
TATGTTGATTTCGTTCCGTCATTGGAATGGGGTAGGGTTTGCCATTTTGAACGTAGAATGTTTGTTCATTTGATTTTTCATTTTCGATGTTACGAATAATCTGTTGTCTATTCACGAATAAGCATACATTGGGAATCTGTAACGTAAATGCATATGGGTATGATCGCATGTGACCTTACTGTAATGGGGATTGGGCTCTGAATGTGATCTTAATATGTGAATCAGACTGAAGTTTGTTGTGAATATGTGACCTGCGTGAAAAGACTTTGTATGCCTGTGATCCGACTGTTAACATGGTTGATGATGTGTTTTTATCCATACGATGTTCATTTCACCTATATGTGACCAAGTGTGTGACCATTTCACCTATATGTGACCAGGTATTCTCAATGCAAAGACACTCATATATACATCTACTGCTTTCCATCACAGTTGTGGCTATAATGGTTGAAGACCAAACCAAATTTAAAAACAAATGAAAAATATATGTCTGGGTTCTCATGTTTAATAACATTTGGTAAGAGTGTCCTCAGCTTGATGTTGCATGATCTCTGCTTCATAGGACATGTGGTTCGCGGTGGGATATGAAATGGGCCCCATGATCACTTGAAAATTTATGTAAAAGTTGTTACTTACAATTCTTAACAGGGTTGAGAATGTGACTGAAACCTATTGAGAATATGTGGCCTGAATGAAAACACTTTGTATGCCTGTGAGCTGACTTTTAACATGGTTGATGATGTGCTTTAGTAATATGATGTCCATATGTGACCAATTTTACATATTTGTGACTTGAATTTAACCTATATGTGACCATATCACCTAAATGTATTTCCATTACTATCTCTGAATTACAGTACATGTACTTAACAATTTTATTATTATTAACGCTTTATGTAGGTCTGACACTTTAAAATACCTTAAAAAAGTTGGTTTCCTAGCAAGATTACCACCTCTGTGTACAAGGGTATTCTCACCACTATATAATCAAAGTTAAGCCAAAGCCAAAAACAGGTATTGAGGGGCACATGCCGTGCCCACTTCCTGGATTGCCATGAAATAGTGATTCAACCACAGGTTGATTCACTACTTCCTTCTGAGGCAGGTTCAACACCCGAATGAGGAAGAAATATGGTTTTATGTTTCTGGGCGATACGTCAGGTTCTCTATATCTGAGTTCTTTTTGGTCACAGGATTGAGATGTTCAGGCGATACAAATACTCAGGTTTTTGAAAATAGACACTCAAAGTTGAAGGCCAAATACTTTTCACAAGTAGATACTGTCACACATGAAGATGTGAAGGACACATTTCTATCTGCATGCCAAATGCCTGATCTCGATATGGTTGAAGCCTTACCAGATAATGATGTTGCAATGTTTGGGGTTTTATATTTCCTAACTGCCTATCTCTTTCCCCGTGACTACAAGAAGGTTGTCGACCACTTCCTGTTTATTTTTGTTGAGGACTTTAATAAAATGAATAGTTTTCCATGGGGCAAGCTGCTATTCCAAATTACTCTGAGTGCATTGAGAGATGGTCTCAGCAGGAGGACCCCANGACATGTGGTTCGCGGTGGGATATGAAATGGGCCCCATGATCACTTGAAAATTTATGTAAAAGTTGTTACTTACAATTCTTAATAGGGTTGAGAATGTGACTGAAACCTATTGAGAATATGTGGCCTGAATGAAAACACTTTGTATGCCTGTGAGCTGACTTTTAACATGGCTGATGATGTGCTTTAGTAATATGATGTCCATATGTGACCAATTTTACATATTTGTGACTTGAATTTAACCTATATGTGACCATATCACCTAAATGTATTTCCATTACTATCTCTGAATTACAGTACATGTACTTAACAATTTTATTATTATTAACGCTTTATGTAGGTCTGCCACTTTAAAATACCTTAAAAAAGTTGGTTTCCTAGCAAGATTACCACCTCTGTGTACAAGGGTATTCTCACCACTATATAATCAAAGTTAAGCCAAAGCCAAAAACAGGTATTGAGGGGCACATGCTGTGCCCACTTCCTGGATTGCCATGAAATAGTGATTCAACCACAGGTTGATTCACTACTTCCTTCTGAGGCAGGTTCAGCACCCGAATGAGGAAGAAATATGGTTTTATGTTTCTGGGCGATACGTCAGGTTCTCTATATCTGAGTTCTTTTTGGTCACAGGATTGAGATGTCCAGGCGATACAAATACTCAGGTTTTTGAAAATAGACACTCAAAGTTGAAGGCCAAATACTTTTCACAAGTAGATACTGTCACACATGAAGATGTGAAGGACACATTTCTATCTGCATGCCAAATGCCTGATCTCGATCTGGTTGAAGCCTTACCAGATAATGATGTTGCAATGTTTGGGGTTTTATATTTCCTAACTGCCTATCTCTTTCCCCGTGACTACAAGAAGGTTGTCGACCACTTCCTGTTTGTTTTTGTTGAGGACTTTAATGAAATGAATAGTTTTCCATGGGGCAAGCTGCTATTCCAAATTACTCTGAGTGCATTGAGAGATGGTCTCAGCAGGAGGACCCCACACTATAGGCTACGAGGAATGCTTGTAGCCTTCCAAGCATGGATATACGAGACTTTTCCCAGTCTTGAGGGATCGTGGTCACAGGATATCGAGGGTGCATCCCCGCATTGTAAACTGGATGGCAGATGAGCAACCATCAACTGTCAAATTGGAAGGACCCGACTACTTCTCCAATCCTAAGGAAAAGTTCCAGTAAGCGTCATGCAATTAATACTGAATTTTTAACTTTGTATTCATATAAACAACATATTGTATTGCAATTTATGATTTGGAACCGTTGGAAAGTGAAATGGCGATGCCATAAATGAACGGAGTCCAATACAACAAGCCGATCTAGCCGACGTCCTCAACCGAGAGCCGAAGAAGAACCAAGCGCAGGACGGAGAGGTCTGTTGAAGATGTCGGTACTAGAGGGAAGTCGGTTCCATCATTCCTATCGTTGATAGACAGTAATATTGGACAAGCTCACTCTTCAGATGATGGCGACGATTTTGTTGCTCCTCCTCCATGACGGTAGAAGCCATCCGCCCTTGGAAAATCCCAGGTTGTTGAAGGTCCTACAGCCGCTCATCATTCTCAAGAGGAGCCACAATCTCATGGGGCACAAAGGGATGACGTAAGTTGTTATTTTAGTCAGCTCTCAATATTTCCATCATTGGTCACATTTCAATATTTCCTATGTCACATTTCATACACATCAGGTCACAGATAGACCAATGTGCATTGTATGTTGATGGTTGGTCACAGATATGTCGCAAGCAACATATAATAATCAGTTATTCATTTTTGTCAGGCTTTTAAGGTGTTGCGTGTGTAAGTATCCGAACTCCAGGCGGATAATAAAGTGTTGAAGATGGAGCTTGAAGACATCAAGTCACATATGTCATCTTTGAACGAAGGGAAGACTAACAAAATGGATGATATTATTCAAATGCAAGCCTGTATTAAAAGTGACCTAATAGATATTCGGGCGAACATGCAGTTTTTATCTGAGTTTGTGTCAACAATGATATCCAGTGCAATGGACGAGATCATTAGACTGTCTGGTGACAGGATAAGGGAGCATGAAGTAGGACAAAAAGAAGCTCCTGGAGTTGGAGATCAAGAACACAAATCCAATTAACCCAAACTATCCTATAAAATTATTGTAAGAGTGAATATTCGACTAGTAAGAGTGAGTATTTAACTTGTACAATTCATATCACATTTCATATGGAGTATATCGATGACCAAACGAGACACCTATTAGTATTTTGAGTTTCCAAAAGATTTCACATTTCGTTATAAAGAATCCAATAGAGTTAACATTTCATTAGGTCAAACCCGAAAGTCTACTAGCAAGCATGCATAACTTAGTGAATATAAAAATATACAGAAACAAACAATCTACGCAAAAGTATCTTACATTGATAGATTTGAAAAGTTGCAAATCATGGGGCTGGTGGATCTAAAAAGCTCAGGAGGTAGTCACTTGATATTTTAGATTTCTGTAAAATAACATAGTTCATTTTGACATTTTTCATTCAACATGTAGGTGGAAAACGTAGAATCAAACGTCGACAGAAAAGGAAAGGGCAAAATGGACCCAAGTGATGATCTTCTTTTCTTCCTTGAGCCACCATCATTTGATTTGGGGATTGAATTCACCCCACCCAATGTTTTGCATTCAGAGGAAACTCAGAAGAGGGTGTATCAGGCAACTTTTTCATACGGTATGTCAGACATTACTGGTCATAGCACACAAGTCACAGATCTGGTATCAGGTTACAGATATGGTCAAATCTCAGAGAATTATTATTCTGACTCCTAAGTTGATGGACAATTAACTGTAAGTTGATCAATCTGAATGCATTCTTTAAAGAAACTATTTAAAATGAACATTATCCTTAAAAGAATATCACCTATCTATGAAATATTTGTATGTAATTCTATCGGTTATTTTGGCGTAATGGAGCCAAGTTGGAGCATCTCCTACGGTTGTGACCATGTCCTTCACAACGTCCGCATTTTGCCGTCGGTCTCCCTTCTCTGGATGATCTCTTTCTTTTCTCTGTAGGTCTTCCAAAACTCCTCTTTTGGTTAGGAGATAACACTATTTCTCGCTGTACTACTTCTGGCACTGTCCATTCCTCTTGATTTCCAACTGAATATACAAAATCTTGGTATGCATTCAAGTACGCATCTCTTGTGTAATAATAGGAACAGTAATCATATGGATCTCTTCTTGTGTTTGCAATTACAGCCAAAGCTTGTGGACATGGTAACAAATCAACTTGTAGATCCTACAAGTGCATGTTCGTTGCTCACTATTGACGACAAACGTTAACCTTTTGTTGCTGACAGAAGACACTGTCTGCTTTGAAGGAGATACCTGCGTGCATATAACAACAGTCAGGTCACATGTAGTTGAATACAGGTCACATATACTCCAACGTGTCGGTCACGCATGAATGACTCATATCCTTGAGTTCATTCATAGATTCAGGAAGCATGTTATATATACGGTCCATACCTCATTTGACAGATAGACATGCATCAGAATATAGAGTTGACAGAGAATACACAATTACATCACATATCACATCACTTAGGCCACAAATTTATATATCAGGTTACACAAATTTGTTCCATTCACAGATAGCTATAAAACAGAATACGGTGCTTCAAACTTAGTTTACCAACCAAGTCACAGAATCACAAAACAGGTCACATCAGATTTGATACATTACAGTTCAAGATACTGACACTTACATTGGGTCACATATACATCTCAATGTTAAAATATAAAAAATTACCCTCAAGTTTCTCAAATCCATGCTCATTTTCCTAATCTCTTTCTCGTACTTAGTCGACAACTTTGTGAAAGTTCCATGTGCATCATCCCCGTGTCTACAAAACCATGATTGTATAGTTTGTCGTAATGACTCTAGGAGGGAAACAATAGGGTAATTTTTGGCTGCCTTTGTGACCGCGTTGATCGATTCCACAATGTTTGATGCCATTGTAGAATACCTATTTGTTGGCATATGTATTTATGACCATTTTTCAGGTCCAACATCAGCTTGCAAACTTAAATCAATCATTAAGTTCATTATGTAAATACCATATGTGACCATTTATATGTATGTGAAATGAAATAAGACTAATTACACTACCA
>NW_019238736.1:5176-21189 GCF_002742605.1 Olea europaea var. sylvestris | reverse complement strand
ATTCTACTGAATAGCAACCTGTGACGAGAAACCAGCTAACGACAATATGAGCTGCTGTGACCTATAAGTTAGATATTATACTAATTTTGTGACTAACGACATTAGTCTCGTGATTGTTGATTTCAAGTTGTGATCGCAGCAAAATACACTATTACCTGTAACGATGATTTTAGGACTATTAGCCAGGGACGATTAGCACTTCTGTGGCCAGCAATGATTTTTGGTTCCCTGCAACGATGATTTTAGGACCAATTCGTGTTACGAAATTCAATTCGGAATGTGACATTCGAATCGACGAAAAAACATTCATATTATTACCTGGATTGGCTTCTCCAGCAATTATTTTATTTTTATGGAATCGACACCAATCTCTGTGACCTGATAGAGTAATGAAATCGACCAATTTGTAGTAAAATCAATTGGCAACATCAATTTCGTTGCCGTGCATAATGAAATTCGGTAGATTTTTTGGAATTTTTGGTTACGGATTTTTTACATTTGGACTCCTATTATATATGCTGAGCAAGCTTAATTGTAGGAGACATATAATAGAATATCTCTCTCTCTCTCTCTATCTCTATCTTTATCACTATATATATATATATAGGTTTTGATTTGGGAATTCTATACCCCTGAGTTGTGATTTTTTCCCTAGTTGAAATTGGATACTTGCCCAGGCTTCTTAAGGCCGAGCAGTTGCCCAGTCCATAGTGCCGAATTATAACAACTTTTTAATTTTTATATTTTGGTCATCTTCTTCATTATTTCTCCAATTTTGATCATTCACTTTAAATTAGTTCTATTTTGGTCCTTCAGCTTCTTCTCATGTGTACAATAGTCCCCAAACCATCAATCTAATCATCGATTCATCATTCATTCTTTCTTTTTCAATTGCTTACAAACGATTCCAAAACTGAAATAAGAGAAAATTAATCCAAGTTAAATAAAATTTAACACTTTGATGACATGAAAGCTTAGTAATTTGGCTCGAATATTTGCACAAAATGTATTTATCATATTTCTATAAATGATACGAATATGCATAATACATAAAAATCTCTAATATCAATAAAAGATCACACAAAGAAGAAAAACAAGTTTCTTTAACAAACTGAGATATTTGATCGATCGACACCCAAACGGATGAAAACAATAATAGTATAGGTTAGGGTACTAGTAGAGCCAGCAAATGAACTAATCCTCCAAAACCCCTTTCCGTCAAAACTTATCACTCCATCTATGTACGGGCTGCTAGGCTAACTTGAAACGACCACAACTGCACCACTCCACTAAAAACTACACTATCATCAATAGTGGTATTTTCTCTATCGGATTTTATGATGATTACTACTATGTGCTAAACCTATTTTTGATTTCCCGAAAGCAAAATTTGACACTAATTCATTCAATTATTGGCCAAATAATTGAAGACATCAAAACTACAGCAATAAATTCAAATGACCAAATGCATAAAATAAAAATCGAAAAGAATTTATAATTACCACCGAGCTAATCGCCCATATATTTTATCAATCTTCTTCCTTTAGTGGTATCTTAATGTAACATAACATATATAAAAACAGAGATTTCATCATCATCCCAATGCATATAAATTTAGCCTAGCATTCTTGAGTTATTAAAACATATGTAAATATAGAAAGACATCAATTGGATTTTAGAAAAGACAAGAAAAATAGATAATTGTAAAGTCTTGTAGCATGAACTTGCATTCTCCACCACTGTCTTTTCTTTTTCTTTGATTTTCTTCAAACAATAGATGTAATCTTGTGTGCATCTTTGTTTTTGGCTCTCTAGAAAACTCTGCATTTTGAAGCTATTACCATTTTTTACATATAGGTATAGACTTTAGGTCTTAATCTCCTGCCAAGAATACCAAGTTTGCCCTGGAAATTTCACCCAAAAGTTGAAAATTGAGTTGTTGGCATCTGTTTCTCAAATCTTGCTTAAACGAGAAAAACCTGCAATAGCCCTTTTTATTGTTATTGCTTAAGCAAAGTAGCTTTTTTTAAACAAGAAGTGCCTCTTTCAAAATCTTCCAATCTAGATTTTTCTTATATTAGGAGTTGAGGAACTCATGCTTTAAGCAAGACATACAAAATAAATTTTAATTCTTGTTCATCTTCCTTGCCACAAGTCTTCAATTTCTTTTCGTTCACTCTTCTAATTTGATCAATGTATCTCAAGCTTTAAAATGTTGTCCTAAAACATAACATGTTGAATTTAGACAATAAAATAGATTTTATTTATTAAATAGAATTTTACAATTTTGGACACACTCACACTTATTTTATTTATAGAAGACCACTCTCACACTCAATTCCTAGACCCACTAGAGCATTTATTCTATCTCTCTATTTCTCTCTCTGCTTACCACTCTCTACTCACACAGCATTCACACACTTTTCTCTCTTGACATATACACAAGGCAAACACACACATATATACATGCAAGGTTAGTGGTTGAAGCATCTAGGATCGCAGTGGAAATGGTTTGATAAATCTAGATTATTCTTGCTATTGGGAAATAATATAGTAGCTTGTGTAGGACCTTCTCTACCTTGCTGCCAATTATGGATGATTCCAGCAACAACAAAAAATATACCAGTTGAAGCAACCACAAAATTATGGAAATTTCTTTAAAGTTTGTGATGATCTTCAATTCTTTCCTTCAGAACTGACCTTTCATTTTACTTCTTCTCTTTTTATAATCCCTAGCTGTCTCGAAACTCTTTAAATTTTGAAGTACCGAGTCCTTTCGTTAACACATCTGCAACTTGTTCCTCAGTGTTAACATGTTTGAAATCTATCTCTCCTTTAAGCACTTTTCCTCTAACGAAATGATAGTGTACTTCGACGTGCATAGTTCTTGCATGGCACACTAGATTTTCTACTATACGAATAGTTGATTGATTATCACAACGTAATTCTACTACATAGCTTGATGTAGATCCTTCATTAGTTGTGTTAGCCATGTACTTTCTAGAGTTGCCATTGATGTTGTTCTATATTTCACCTCTGTTGTTGACAAAGACACAGCCAATTGTCTCTTGCTCCACCATGATATTACGGCTAACCCAAGATTAAACATGTACCCAATTGTCGATCTTGTTGTATCTCAACATCTAGCGTAGTCCGCATCACAATCACCAACTACCTTGAAAACTTTGTTTTTCTTGTAAAGGAGTCCATAATCAGTCGTTCCTTTTATGTACCTTAAGATCCGTCACATCACTTCAAGATGTGGCTTTTTCGGCTTTTCCATGAAGCAGCTTGCTATCCTAACTGCCTATGTGATGTCAAGTCGTGCTAGTGTCAAGTAGATTAAGCTTCCCACTAGTTGTCGATATATGGTTGCATTCTCCAAGTCCTTGCCTTCATCTACACATAACTTGGAGTTAATCTCGATTGGTGTCGAATTGGTTTGCAATCGATTAGTCCAAACTTTCGTAAGAGATCTTTGCTATATTTGTCCTGACACAAGAATAATATTTTTTTTTTCTTGTTTTTTCCATCTTGAGTCCCAAAAAATGATTTAGTTTTCTAAGCTCTTTCATTTGGAATCTCATCGATATATTCGTTCTGGTTTGTAGAATTTCATCTTCATCATCTCCAGTATAATAGCACTATTTTTAAGTTTCTATTATGTGTTTTGACAAATAGGCTGGAGTCTGCTGGTGCTACTGAGTATCCACTTTGAACCAAGATTTCAGCTATCTTTCCATACCATACTCGTGGTGCCTGCTTTAACCCATAAAGAGCTTTCTTTTAGCTTGCAAACATAACTTGGTTTCTCTCTATTCTCAAACCCCTTTGGCTGCTCTATGTATATATTTGATCAAGTTCTCCATGAAGAAATGTATTTTTCACATCCATCTACCACAATTTCCAAGATTTGCTTGGTCCTAAATCTATGAGTACTCTTACTGTAGTAATCTTTGGCACTAGACTAATGTCTTATCATAGTCAGACCATATTGTTGAGAAAATCCACGAGCTACTAGCTTAGCTTTGTATCTTTCAATTGATCCATCTAGTCATTTTTTTATTTTGAATACCCACTTACAGGATATAAGCTTTATTCCATTAGATATTGGTATCGATATCGAATCACAAATGTCATTTTGCCTTAGAGCCATAAAATTTTCTTCCAATACTTCTCTCCATTCTTTGTGTTGGATTGCTTTTTCAAAGGTTTCTAGCTCTTTGGCATTATCATATTCTTTTACTACTGCATTAATATACTTGGGGTTTGGTTTTCTTTGTTTAGTTGATTTTCTCAACTGTGGTTGTGGGCTTACCTCAATCTCCTCTTGTTGACTCGGCCTTTTCTCTTTGGTGTTGCCTGATGTACACATGTATGTCAAGGACTTCATATTGTTCTAGTAGACTCCTTCTCATCATTTGATTCTTGTATATCTTTTGTTTTCTCAGGACTTTGTTGTGGTTCTTTGATATCCTCTTGCAATTTATCGTCTATTTCCTTTGAATCTGGTAACTCCACTTTTCTGTGGTGTCCACCATGAAGATGCTCCATTAAACACAGAGTTCCTTGACGTATAATAATGGTCAATTGTAGGATCACGGCATCTCCATCCTTTTCTTTGATTCTTATATCCCATAAATATACATCTGATTACTTTCTTATCAAACTTGCTTCTCAAGTGATCAAGCACATATATAACAGACGCAACCAAAGACATGAAAGTGACTTACTGTTGGCTTCATTTTTAATAGTTTTCTCAAATGGTGAAATCAACCCAGCTGTGATTATGGTAGCCTTTTGGTCACATGTGCTACTGTCCTCATACACTTAACCTAAAACCTTACTGGCACATTCTTTGCTTATAGCATACTTTCACACATTTCTGCAAGGTGTTGATTCTTTCTTTATGCTATACTATTTTGTTGTGGTGTATTTGGACATGTCAGTTGATGGCATATTTTATGTTCTATTAAGTACTGGGAAAACTTTCTTGAAGTATATTCTTCTCCATTATCCGTGAGTAGGCATCGAATCTTATTTTTGAATTCTCTTTCTACTTTATCTTTAAATTCCTTAAACTTTATAAATGTCTCAAATTTTTCTTTCATAAAAAAACCTAAATGTTCCTTGAAAATCGCCAATAAATGTCACCACATGTTACATCCCTCGATTTGATGGTTGCTTGACAGGTCTAAAAACATCCGAGTGTATTATCTCTAGTGGTTTCTTGCTCTATAACTTGACTCCTAATAAGGTAATTGATGTACTTTACCGTATTGAAATATAGCACATACCATGTCATCTTTGATCTCGAGTTAAGGGAGACCCTTGAGCATCGACTTTTTCATCATTACTTTTAGCTTGTGATAACTCACATGTTATAGTCTTACATGCCATAAATTTTCTATCTTGTTCTTTTGAGTCTTATCTATTTGTGCAAACTCTGTTGACTTTACGTAGATGGACTCTAATCTCTGTCCCTACATTATTGGTGTACCTGAAATTGTGATATTTTGATACACCTTGATATTTTTCGGTCTAAATAAAACATAGTTACTGATGACATCAACTGAGCTTGTAATGACCCAGGTCTCTGTACCTAAGCCATTAGCTTACGTACTGTCCACTTTGAGTGAGCCTTGCGTCCACTTACTCCCCATGGCTTTTTATCGCGTCCCCAAGGATTCGAACTCATAACCTTTTCCTTAATTAAGATTTAAGTTGAATCCTGGTATCAATTGGAAAAGGTTATGAGTTCGAATCCTGTGGGACGTGACAAAAAGTCGTGAAGAGTAAGTGAGCCTAAGGCCTACCCAAAGTGGACAGTACGTAAGCTAACAATTTGGATACAGAGACCCGGATCGTTACAATGCTACTGATAGGAGATTTTTCTTCATGCCTAGAACGTGATAGAAGTCTTGTAACTGCACCTAGCTAGGACTAAAACGAGGCGTGATAACTGTCTTATCGATGTGGGCTATTAGCAATCTTGAATTATTGGTAGTTATCACCATTCGGCTTCCTTTGTATTCTATTGTATTTAGCAGCTTCTCTTTATCGCCTATCATGTGGTTGGAACATCCAAAATGGACAATCCAATTATTTTCATAATTATTTGTCCATGAATCATCACTACTAGTGCCGATTCTTCTTCGGAGGCTTGACTGCATTCCTCCCCTTAAGTTTGTTTCGTGGATGATGCCATAGCATCCCACTCTTTTTCATTATTATATTTTTCTTGTTCATTAGAGTCTTCCATATTACCTTTTTTCAGTCTTTCCTTAAATCAACAATCTTTCGCATAATGGCCTCATTTTCCACATACAAAGCACGAACTATTATTTTGTTGAAAATTCTTGAACGGTTAACCTTTCTTCTCGTGACTTTATTTGACTCCCCTTGTCCCAGAACTTTCTTCATGTTTATTTTTTTAATTCTTTATTATTCTATTGACGGGGTCGACTTTTTCTTTTATAATTATATAGTGTTTTTTCTTCTTCTTTCTTATTGAGACTCCTAACATTTGCTTGGTTAACGCTTCTTAGTCAACCAACAAATTTTCAAGATTAACTGATGAAGGTTGCTCTAGCCAATCTTGTATTGCGACAATGAAACTTCTAAATTCGACTCTCAATCCATGTATAATTATTATTCTCATTTGAGGCTCCCAAATCTTATTTGAAGAATCTAATTTTGAAATTTCGCAACAAAGGGATTTCACTTTATTAAAGTATTAACTTACCGTTAATTCACCTTGAGTAATCGAGAGTAGCTCGTTCTCTAGAAGCTATAATCTCAGATCATTTCTCTTCAAGAATAGTGAGGCTAAAGTATTTCATGCTTCCTTTTGTGTGGTTTTGTCTCTTATGTGCTCCAATAATTCTTTTTGGATTATTGTTTTTGTAACAAACAAAGCCTTACCTGCTTTGATTCTTCACTTTTTCAGGGCTTCAACCTTCTCTGGCGGTGCCACTTCAGTTCCACCAACTACATCCCACAGGTCTTGCCTTTGGAGATATGACTCCATGCAAGTTTGTCATGTGGTGTAATTCTAATTATTAAGCTTCTTTACTCCGCCTACCATTTGTAGATCGCTCATCGTGACTTGATTTATCTCCTTGTAATCAAGCAAGCTTTATGAAAGCTTCACAAACTCCTTCTGTGTAAAAACTCAAAAAGCTCAAAATCCTTTTTCGACCGCATTGCTCTGATACCAAATTGTTAAATTTAGACAATAAAAAAGATTTTATTTATGAAATATAATTTTACAATTTTGGCCACACCCACACTTATTTTATTTATAGAAGACCACTCTCACACTCAATTCCTTGACCCACGAGAGCATGTATTCTATCTCTCTTTTTTCTAACTGCTCACGTACCATTCACACACTTTTTTTCTTACTTCACATGTACACTCAGTACACACACACACACACACACACTCACACACTCACATACATATAGACACACACATGGAAGGTCGGTGGTTGAAGCTTCTAGGATGGTCGTGGAAATGGTTTGATAATCCTAGATTATTCTTGCAATTGGTGATGAAAATAATAGAGCAGCTTGTCTAGAACCTTCTCCACCTTGCCACCAATTATGGCTGATTCTAGCAACAACCAAAAATATACCAGTTGAAGCAACCAAAAAATTCTTGAGATTTCTTTTAAGTCGGTGATGATCTTCACAACATACAACAACAACAACAATAACGATATACTCAAAAATCTCGATATCACTAACCAAGAGTCTTTGTTGAGCGGTCTAGGTAAGTATACAAGGTACACTTATCAAACACAACAAAATAGAAAGAAATAGTTAGCCATTAGATTAATTGTTCTTTTAATTACATTTTTTAAGCTTAACCATGACTTTGTGAAATAGTCCAAAAATTTTCATTTACTTCTTAATGAAAAATGTAACACATCATAATACTTGTTCATGCAGAAAAAAGATACATCTAATTACTAGCTTAAGTGCTTCATAACATTTTAAACTTAGTCTAGTATTTTACAATGACAAGGCCAAAATACACACTATTTTACCTTATAATGATAAAGTAAAACAATATATCACTTTTTGTAAGCCATGTCAAGAATATTGGGACGAGTAAAAATTTGAGGCATAAATTTTCCTCCACTTTGTAGGTTGGATTACTATCATGACAATATTTATTCCTCTCTCTTCATCAATATACTGATTCACTTGATCCAGTGATATTTTGAAAATAAGAAATATAAAAAAGTATAAGAATTACACTCAACACCGTTTAACATTCAAAATTATTCAATATATCCAGTAGCTTATTGGTAAATATTTTTAAAAACTCATTTTTTTGAACTTATTTTTAGCACCTTACCTTGCACATATAAGTGTACTTTTACCCTAGAAAAAAGATAGTGGGCAAACTAGAAGGAAACCTAGACCTATTGCTATGACCTAATGGACTTACCCTATTTACCCATTTAGCTTGGTTATATTCGAGTGTTTTCTTCTACCTCCAGTAAGCCATATGATTTTGGGTGATTTCTCTGGTTCTTTCTGTCGTCTCTGCTTCATTTACCTCAATACCTTCGCGTTCTTTTTCTTTGTGATCTTACCTTCCTTTGTGATGGTTCTTTAAGTGTTGAACCTTAAGCAACCGTAAGTGAGAGTTTGTAGAGTTTTGGGTCAGTTTTGGTTGGAGGTGTTGATTGGTTGAGGAACTAAGCCTGGTAAAGCCTTGGTGGCTTTTATCTTTTGTTCAACATCTGGTACCAAATAGGGTTAGGTCGTTCCGGCCAAAAATTGACCAAAAAACATAAAACTCTCGATGGTTTTTCGAAGAAGCCGAGCCTACTTCTCAAAATTTCGGCTAAACAACTTACCTACAGGTTAAATCAAGGCCATACCCATAATCTATAGATCGAGGCAGTTCGCCCTACACAATGCATGGCAGCAGCGAGTGGCGGCGAATTTCGATAAACTTCCTTCGGGTAGTTTGCTTATTTTGATCTCCTAAACATACTGATATTGTTTGTTTATTATTTCAGGTTACACAAGAAAACTTGAACGATTTTGCCCCTAGACGTGAATCTACATTCGTTGGCCAATTGCATTGATCTATTTGCTGAATATTTAGGATGAATAGTGGTGGTCCTAAAGTAGTAGATTCGTATCTATTGATATTACGGACTTCAGACATGTCCGATCTAGTAAACTGGCTTATCCCTGTTAAATTTCTACACTAGTGCGTCATCGTGTGGAGTGCTAATAAGATTTGGGTTACCATGTTGTACTTTACTCTTTGATAAAATTCATATATTATCTTTGTGATATGCCTTATATGGGATTGTTGTGGTTTCTAAATTGTTTTTGTTTTGACATTTCTACCTAGACCTTATCCATTCAAACATTTCCTTGATCTGAGATCGTGAATCTCATGAAACCTTAGGAATCTAGAATGAAGCATATTGTCTATGACCCTAGGAATACTTTGTGTGGCTTGATTGTGATTTTGTACATTTCTGAATTGACTCATAAAAATGACAATTCACAAATTTGATTTGAGAGTTTTTAACGGAAAGGGAAATTTTTCAATATGGCAACAAAAGATTAAGCGTATTTTGGTCCAACAAAAAGTTTCAAAAGTCATTGAAGGCAATTTTCCTGCTGATTTTTCAAAAGAACAAAAAGAGAAAGTTGATGAGCTTGCCTATACTTCAAACATTTTACACTTGTCTGACTCTGTTTTGACAAAAGTGGTAAAATGAAAATTACAAAAGAACTTTGGAGAAGATTAGAGGACTTGTATTTGCTCAAATCTACTCCAAACATGTTTTACTTATTTGAGCATTTTTTTAGTTTTAATATGGTTCATTCAAAGGATTTTGATGACAATTTAGGCATATTTAACAAAATTATCCAAGATATCGTAAATTGTGAATAGACGATGTTAGAAACTTATAAAGCTATAACTCTACTTAATTTCATTTCTGTCACTTATAAAGAAGTTAAAAATGCGATCAAATATGGTAGGGACAATTCGACAATTGAAATTATCATAGACTTTCTTAGAAGTAAGGAGATGGAGATTAAAGCTGAAAAGCATGATAAGAAAGGCGACGAGATATATATGGTAAGGTGTAGAACATAGTTTAGACAAAATAGTCATGAAGGTTTCCATAGTGGTGGCGAGTCAATTAGTAATGGAAGTAAAAAATAAAGGGTAAGAGTAGATCTAGATCAAAACCTCGAACTAAGGTTAGAAAATGCTATAGCTATGGAAACATAGGGCATTTTATAAAAGACTGTTATAAGGAGAAGGGTAAGTTAAAGGGAAAATAGAGAGATAGAGTGGATGTGTTGTCTTCCGCTTTTGATGTTGATGAGGGTGAAGTATACATGACCACAAGTCCTGTTTGTTCATCCTGGTGACTTGAATCTAACTATCAATTCTCGTTTGCATGAGTGGATACTTGATTTTAATGCATCTTTCATGTAACATCACAAAAAGATTGGTTTGAAAACTTGCATGAATCATATGATGGGCATGTTGTACTGTGCAACAATTCTGCTTATGCTATTGCTGGGGTTGGTGACATTACCTTAAATTTTGACGTTGGCTTTATGTATACTTTAAAGGGCGTTAAATATATTCCTGAACTGTCTACAAACTTGATTTAGTTAGGAAGATTTGAAAAGTCTGACTTCACTAGTAAAATTGAAAATTGTGTTTTAAAATTAGTTTAGGGTGCTCTTGTTTCCATTAAGAGAACCAAGAGAAATGATATTTATATTACTACTAGAGAAGTGATAAGAGGTCTAGATTTCCTTATCTCTTTTACGAAGGTCGATCACACATATAAATGGCACAATAGACTTGCACATGTAGGTATTAAGGGGTCTTAAACTCAACAAAAATGGTGTTTTTGGTAATGATTATGTGTTTGATCTGTTTTTCTGTGATCACTGTGTGCTTAGTAAATATCACATATCTTCATTGTCCATGAGTGTTTATAAAACTAAAGGCATCCCTGAATATGTGCATTCATATTTGTGGGGTCCTGTTAGTAATCCCACATTGGCTGAAAATAGGTATTTCTTGTTTATTATTAATGAATGCATGAGGAAAGTATGGGTCTATCTTTTAAATGATTTGTTTGATACCTTTTATATCTTTAATAATTGAAAAAGATAACTAGGGAAACAAATTGGCAAGAGGATTAAATTTTTGAGAACAGATAATTGCCTAAAGTTTTGTAACATTGAATTTGATAATATGTGTCAAAAAAAAAAAAAAGGAATAACAAGGCATAAGACTGTTTCTTACACTCCCCAGCAAAATAAGGTAGTTGAAAGGATTATTAGAATCATACTTGATAAAGTTTGTTACGTGATGTTAAATTCTAATGCCCTAAAGTCTTTTTGGGGTGAAGCTGTTATGTCTGCTTGTTATTTGATTAATTTGACTCTATCTACTGCATTTAATGGTGATAGTCCACATGAAAAATGGTCTGGTCAGCTAAGTGATTACTCACTACTTATGTGATGCATGCATGTGGACGGGCTAATTCCTTTGATATCTGCAATTGTCCAACCAATAGCCGTCTGATGCTTCTTTAGAACCTGCACAAGTTTTTCTTCTTGCGATGCACTAAGTTCATTTGAAATGATCACTGGCAATGTTTTTTCATCTCTAAGGAATACGTACTTAAGGTGACTGAAGAGAGGTTTCAAATCTAGAGTTGAAGCCTACAAAATAGAAGGTAAAGGCTTCTCGTTAGAAACTAGTAATGCAATATGTGAAACATTACCTATTTGCTATAACTTTGGAAGATCATTCAATGCTACAACAGTTTTCTACAAGTTAGTTTTCAAGGCTAACCCCTAATCCTCTTTCTCAAGATGTTGACTAATGGCAACCTCAAATTAATCTTTTCCATCAAATTCAAAAACTTCCTTTGCCAAACAATCAATGGTCTTCCTAACAAAATCGAGATAGTATGATCATCATTTTTCATAAGAAGCACATAAAAATCAGCAGAAAAAACCAATTCATTAACTTGTACAAGAACATCCTCAATCACACCCTTATGATAGGTATTAGATCTATTAGTTAATTGAATCACAATCCCAATTTTATTCAAAGGTACAAGTTTCAAAGAAACATAAATAGAATATGGCATAACATTTATAGAAGCTCCTAAGTCCAACATGGCCTTCTTAAATCTAAAGTCACCTATCATACAAAGGATATAAACTACCTAGATCTTTGCATTTTGCAGGGAGTTTTCTTTGTATAACTGTAGAGACATTTCTCTCAACTCTCACCTTTTTCACACCCCTTGAGTTTCTATTTCCTCTTAATTGTACACAACTTTTTCAGAAATTTAGCATAATGAGATACTTGTTTAATGGCATCTAACAATGGAATACTTACCTCGCTTCTACTAAAAGTTTTGTATATATCCTTATTTTGTTCAACTTTCCTAGATTCTACTAAAGCTTTAGAAAAATGGGGTACCGATTTATATTTAGGAGGTGAAAACTTACTCTTAGATATATACCATCATCGTTGGGAACATTCTTTTCTACAGTGACATCTTTCTCCTTTTCTTGCTCTGACGACGTATGAACTATCTTCACTGGGATTTCAACCTCTTTACCACTCCTTAACATAATTGCGCTTGCATTTTTCCTTGCATTTACCACTGTTTGAGGGGATAGTTTTCCTGAACTTTGTGATTCCAGTCGACTGATCACATTTACCATTTGACTCATCTGATTTTTCAAGCTTTGAATACTGGTCCTTGCCTTTTGTTGAAATTATTTTGTCTCCTGTTTGGATTGTAAAGTGCTAGTCACAAGAGTCTTAACAATATCTTCCAAAGACATTCCTGAATTTGAAGGTTGGCCCTATGGTTGTCTAGAAGGATATAGTTGCTTATATTGCTAAAAATTTTGGCGATTTTGAGGCGTGGACTGATTTACTTGTGGATTTTCATAACTGAGATTAGGATGATCCCTCCATCCCAAGTTATATATGTTTGAATATAGATCTACTTCCTTTTCGGTTCTCCAAGAAAGCCATCTGTTGCATTAACATGTTCAATGGGATCATCTTGAAGAGTTAGACACATGTCGGTTGGATGTCTTACTACTGAACAAATCCCACAAGCCTTTGTTGTCGGCATATTACCTAAAGCTATTTAACGAACAAAAGAAGTCAGACTCGCAATTTGTTGTTCAATGGATGAGATATTTACCTCATTAACATGTTTAGGATGAAGGTCAAGTCTAGTGCCAAATTATTGAGCATTGGCTGCCATGTTTGCAATTAAGCTCCTTGTGCCTTCGGGCATTTTATCTACTAAAGTCTTCCACTAGCAGCATCAATCATACCCCTATCAGTGGGCAAAAGGCCTTTATAGAAGTATTAGATAAGAAACTGCTCACTAATCTGATGATGGGGATGGTTTGCACATAACTTCTTGAAACACTCCTAGTATTTATGTAGGGATTCTCTATTGTCCTGTCTTATACCACAAATTTCTTTTCGAATGTTAGTTGCACTTGAAGCTGGAAATTTTTTTCTAAAAACAACCTCTTCATCTTTTCACATGTGATAATACTCCCGGATGGTAGATAATGGAGCCAATCTTTAGCTAAATCCTTCAAAGAAAATGGAAAGGCCCTCAACTTAATATGTTTCAGTAACTTCTGTGGGTTTCATACTTGTGCAGACCATATGGAACTCTTTCAAATGCTTATAAGGATCTTCACCTGCAAGACCATGAGAAGTGGACAAGAGATATATTAGTCCAGATTTTAGTTCAAATGTGATAACAATATCTAAAGTAAGAAATGTTATGCATAAGGGTTGCTGATTCAAATCTGGGGCTGCTAGCTCTTTCAAAGTTCGATTCCTAGCCATGAGTTCCTCTATCTCTAAATCAAAATCACTTGCAATAGGACATTAGGATTGAAATCGTTCTCTTTGAGATTTCGTCGAATGTTACTCCTTAACCTGTGCAAAGTTCTCTCTATATCTGGATCGTATTGCAACTCACATTGATTAGAAGATTGGGTTATGGTCATAAACAATGAAGGAAGCTCTAAAAAATGAAAAATAAGTTGGTAAAAAGCCAGAGTAATCAAAACGAACAAAAATTCTATGCTAAAACACAAAAAAATAAATAATAAAATGCTTAAAAATCCTAGAAAACAATGAAATTTGTGGATCTAAAAGATCGACAACCATTGCTTAGAACGTCATTTTCCTTCAATATATAAAAGCTTAGTCTAATCGAAGCCAAAGAAAATTGTACCGAACTGTAAATATCGAATCCTAAAGAACTTTTTTTGTATGAAACAAAAAATAGAAGCACAAAAATTAACCAAATCACTTTCTGGCAATGACGGAAATATTTGTCGTTCTATCACAGGCACCAAAAAATGAAACCTATACTCCTAAAATTTATATGAAGTAGTGTAAGTACAGATCGCTTCCATGAAGAGTGTTTAGTCTAATTTTATGCTATGTTAACAAAAATGAAGGGTTTTGATTATAATCATTCACACGATGACTAAAGCTTAGATAAGTTGATTGTTGAGCTCTTCTCACCAAGGCGCTGACCCAAAGGGGACGACGTATGGGAGATGGTGTCCAACTTGAAGGCCTATTAAAGGATCTGAAGGCTAAAAATGTCAACTGGCCCAAAGGTTGGAGAAGGACGACTATGGGGACAAGATCGTGACAGCAAGGTCCAAAGCTGATGAAGCAGAGAAGAAGAGGGAGGAAGCGGAGGGTTGGCTACAGAAGGTTGAGACCGAGTCAAAGATGCTGAAGAAATAGTTACATGAGATTGAATGCCAAGTAGCTACTTTGATGAGGCGGTAGGACTATGCTAATGAGCACCACCGTCTCGATGTAGAGGCTTTGGACGCCTCCAATAAGGAAAAAGTTAGGTTGAGGCAATGGACGGATTCCCAGGCCGAGGAACTTGAATCTCTTAAGATCCAAGTGAAGGTAGTTGGAGAGTCAGTTGTGAAGCATTTTATTGACCGTTTTAAATAGCACGAGCTGCACGATACCTTTGCCTGCTATTGGGCCTCATAGAACGCCTAGGAAATGCTGCAGTGCCTTGGAAGTCTACCCAACCATGGCATTTTTTCTTTGGAAGAAGAGTTTAGTGGGCCTACTAGAGGTCGTCTTGATATTACAGCTACCAATGAAGCTGCAGAGACTTCTCAGGAGGCAAAATGGAGGGGGCCATAGTACCAGTAGAATAGGACCTATTAATGGCTTTGGCCCCCAATGTAAAAATTTTGTTATGAATGAGAAATTAATAGCTTTGCTAAGTATTTCAACTTCTTTAATGTGTATTTGAGCCATTTACCATGTGTATTTTTGTGATTGAATGTATAAACGCTTAAGCAAAAACATAAGCTTCATTTGCTAACCATGTAGAGCAGAAGTGTATCAAAGACACTTTAATTACTGAACTGAACACAATAATGAACTGAACTTTTAATGAATTGAACTTAACTTTATTATGAATATAAGGCAATATAAGTACTTAGTAAAATAGAAATAAGTTCACTTGATGCTCATAACTTGAACTGCTTATGAACATGATTAGTTCGGAATGATGCATACACTTATTGGTAATATTTCCTCAAGTGTTCAATGTTCTACTATGGCACCAATTTCCCTACCATGTCTTCAATCTGGTTGGCATCGGGTCGAGATTCCTTGATGATGCAGTAAGGTCCTTCCTAGTTCAGACCTAGCACTCCGGAACATGCCGGTTTTAACGCTAGGAAGACCCTTTTGTGAACTAGGTTCCCCAAGAGAAGAGTTAGATTTTTGACCTTCACATTGTAATAACGGGTCATCTTCCTCTGATATGTTGCCAGCTTGACTTGGGAGACATTCTTCTTTTCCTCTAATAAATGGAGTTCACACGTTCGTGCTTCATCATTGCTGATCTCATTGAAGTGTATGCGTCGGTTTGATGGCAC
>NW_019238736.1:0-717 GCF_002742605.1 Olea europaea var. sylvestris | reverse complement strand
CCAGTAAAACAATTTCTAGGCAATTCAATTCCTTGAAATTTATTTTCTTTCCACCCAAATTCCATCTTTACAATCAAACGGGCCCTTAATTCTTTTTAAAAAATGCCCTTTTCCAAGGGGAAAGCTTTTCTATGAATTTTTTGATGGATTTTTCCGACGAGAAGTATGAAAAACTAAAACCGGCCGCTTCCCATAGAAGGCGCAAATCTGTTGACCCTACAAATTGATCCATCCATATGGCTGATCGAGTGCTACTCCACGTGTTCCTCCCTGTGTGCAACAGCAAATAGTCAGGCATAAATGGCCATTATCAGCGGTGGTGGTGGTGACCACATACACTTCGATGATCAAGTCAATCGAAGGTGGTGAAGGCGGTGCTAAAGTGCACAAACTCAATGGAGAGGAGAAAACAGGATATTTTGGTTATGGAATAACACAAGCATGGTCAAGTTCTTGGTATTTATAGGCAAATGTCACCACTAGATGTGAGACACGCGTGATCATCCGACAGTGCGAGGCGTGTGCTCGTAGGCGTCCATCAGTCACTTCATAGGTGGGTGAGCAATTAATTCTTCTAATTTTGAATTGACATATGACAGAGATGTCACATCAATCATTCCTAAAGACACAGAGACAATCTTGACCAAAATATCCATTTGTAAAATTGGTGGCTTAGAGGTGCTTCTCTTCTTTGCAGCATAACGTGTCGATACCTTA
>NW_019238735.1:0-1894 GCF_002742605.1 Olea europaea var. sylvestris | reverse complement strand
GGATGGGCCCAATAACATGGGTCTACAGTTCCGAAATATTTCCACTGAGGCTGAGGGCCCAAGGGTGCAGTATGGGCGTCGCATCGAATAGGGTCACCAGTGGTGTGATTTCAATGACATTTATCTCCTTATACAAGGCCATATCGATTGGTGGGGCATTCTTTTTGTATGCCGGGATTGCTATGGTCGCATGGGTATTTTTCTACACTTTGTTCCCCGAGACTCAAGGGAAAACGCTCGAGGAAATGGAGACATTGTTTGGCACTTTCTTTAAGTGGAGATCTACGTTGAGGGAATTGAAGAAGAAAAAGGTCGAGAACGGTGCTACCAATGGCCAAATCCAAATGGGAACTACTTAAGCTCGAGGGTATTAATGTAAAATACTTGTCTAAGCAAGAGGTTTTATGTCAATTTGAAGTTTAGTCAAATGGGATTGTGGTACTTGGAGGAGATGGGGATGGTAGTGAAAAGTAATGAACAACATATGTAGTGGAATTTTGAAATGAAAATGACAACAAATTATATATCTTGGTCAATCATTAATTTATTACCATTACAGTTTTTATTTATTGAACCATATTTTAATTGTGATGAATCGTTAAAACGTACATAGCTCGTTTTGTTCTTAAAATTGCTTTCGTGATTTTCGTCCCTTTCTATCTTCAAGAGTTCAACAATTTAATATCACTTCCATGGTCACCTAAAAATATCCTTCCTCTTATTCTCTCTCTTTTTTTTTTTTTAATTTATTATTTTATTATTATTTTTTTTTTGGTCAATGGGCTTCCCCTTCGAGGATTAGCCCTAAAACAACAGAGACTTTTGAAGGTCATTGAAATGGAATTCAATGTACTAACAAAATGCCTCATAATCAAATCGAGATAAGTGTAAGAATAAGATCCAAATGCATAGCTATAGTTTAAAAGTAAAAATACAAGAGAACTATTAATCTATTTAAATAATATAAAATATATTTAATAAAGTGAAATTAAGTAAAGCTAAAGAAAACAATGACAAACAATTTATGTTCCATCTTCATTAATATTTTACATAAAACGTCTAATAATATACGTGCTCTGAGAATTCTTTTATTGACTTCTCTAGCGTATATGTAGAAAGTTTTTTTTTTTTTCGTATTTACTAGCATTTTTTTTTCTCTGCATAGTTTAGATAGTTTTTTGAAGTCCATCTATTGGTGGAATAAGTGGCGATTCAACGATTCTCACCCCAAGAATCCTTAGCTTAGTTTAGTTGAATCATCGTGGTTTTAGTATGAATTTGGGGGGCTTTATCCATCTTTGATTTCATTGCTTGTTGTTTTGCTGACCAGATGTTTAATACAAGAAAACTATTAATCTATTTAAATAATATAAAATAATTAATAAAGTTAAATTAAGTTAAGCTAAAGAAAATAATGATAAACAATTTATGTTCGGTTTTCATTAATATTTTACATAAAACGTCTAATTATATATCTACTCTAGAAATTCTTTTTATTGACTTCTCTGATTTGCTACCATAATTCATTTTAATTCAGGGGTTTGCATAGGTATATATTATATATTGCTGATATAATGTCATTTGCTCGATGACTCTTATGCACAATTTGATGGATATTTACAGCTTGTTTGGGAGGGATTTTTATTTTAAAAAATTAATTTTTTGACCGTTATTTCATTATTTCAACTATGATTTTTGACTTCTTCTCTTATAGGTGATCCCCACTTTTCTTCTAACAATCAAAAAATCAATTCTCAAAATCCCTCTCAAACGGAGCCTTAACGTTGACCCCTAAGGAATATTACATCTCTAATGACACGTGGTGCAAGAGATCCACTAGTTGGCATCCACTTAGAGAGTTGCACGGAGGCGAAAAATTGATTACTCCAAACTC
>NW_019238734.1:0-1894 GCF_002742605.1 Olea europaea var. sylvestris | reverse complement strand
AAATTTTAGCCCATTTCGACACAGTCGTGGAAAATGACGAAATTGGCGCCGGCGCAATTTTTCTTTCCGATCAAACTGCCAAATTTCAGCCAATTCCGACACTGTCGAGAAAAATGACGAAATTGCCCACGGCGCGATTTGTTTGTTCCCGATCAAACTTTCAAATTTGAGCCAATTCCGACACAGTCGAGAAAAATGGCGAAATTGCCCCCGGCGCGGTTTTTGTTTCCGATCAACAAGTCAAATTTTAGCCAATTCCGACACAGTATTGGAAAATGACGAAATTACCCCCGGCGCAGTTTTTGTTTCCGATCAATAAGTCAAATTTTAGCCAATTCCGACACAGTCGCGAAAAATGACGAAATTACACCGGCGCGATTTTTGTTCTCGATAAACCTGTCAAATTTGAGCCCATACCGACACAGTCGAGAAAAATGACGAAATTGCCCCCGGCGCGATTTTTATTTCAAATCAAACTGCCAAATTTCAGTCAATTTCGACACAGTCGAGAAAAATGACGAAATTGCCCCCGGCGCGATTTTTATTTCAAATCAAACTGCCAAATTTCAGTCAATTTCGACACAGTCGAGAAAAATGACGAAATTGCCCCCGGCGCGATTTTTATTTCAAATCAAACTGCCAAATTTCAGTCAATTTCGACACAGTCGAGAAAAATGACGAAATTGCCCCCGGCGCGATTTTTATTTCAAATCAAACTGCCAAATTTCAGTCAATTTCGACACAGTCGAGAAAAATGACGAAATTGCCCCCGGCGCGATTTTTTTTTCCGATCAAGAAGTCAAATCACACCCGTCGCGTTTTTGTTCCCGATAAACCTGTCAAATTTAAGTCCATTCCGACACAGTCGAGAAAAATGACGAAACTGCCGTCGGCGCGATTTTTATTTCCGATCAAACTGCCAAATTTCAGCCAATTCCGACACAGTCGAGAAAAATGACGAAATTGCCCTCGGCGCGGTTTGTCCCGTAAACCTGTCAAATTTGAGCCCATTCCGACACAGTCGAAAAAAATGACGAAATTTCCATCGGCGCGATTTTTATTTCCGATCAAACTGCCAAATTTCAGCCAATAACAACACAGTCTAGAAAAATGACGAAATTACCCCCGACGCGGTTTTTGTTTCCGATCAACCAGTCGAATTTTAGCCAATTCCGGCACAGTCGAGAAAAATGACGAAATTGGCCCCGGCGCGGTTTTTGTTCCCGATCAACCTGTCGAATTTGAGCCCATACCGACACAGTCGAGAAAAATGACGAAATTGCCCCCGGCGCGGTTTTGGTTCCCGATCAAACTGTCAAATTTGTGCCCATTCCGACACAGTCGAGAAAAATGACGAAATTGCCCCCGGCACGATTTTTTTTTCCGATCAAGAAGTCAAATCACACCCATCGCGTTTTTGTTCCCGATAAACCTGTCAAATTTAAGTCCATTCCGACACAGTCGAGAAAAATGACGAAATTGCCCCCGGCGGGATTTTTATTTTAGATCAAACTGCCAAATTTCAGCCAATTCCGACACAGTCGAGAAAAATGACGAAATTGCCCTCGGTGCGGTTTTTGTTCCCGATAAACCTGTCAAATTTTAGCCCATTCCGACACAGTCGAGAAAAATGACGAAATTGCCGTTGGCGCGATTTTTATTTCCGATCAAACTGCCAAATTTCAGCCAATTCCGACACAGTCGCGAAAAATGACGAAATTGCCCCCGACGCGGTTTTTGTTTCCTATCAACAAGTCAAATTTTAGCCAATTCCGACACAGTCGCGAAAAATGACGAAATTACACCCGTCGCGATTTTTGTTCGCGATAAACCTGTCAAATTTTAGCCCATTCCGACACAGTCGAGAAAAATGACGAAATTGCCGTCGGCGCGA
>NW_019238733.1:0-1895 GCF_002742605.1 Olea europaea var. sylvestris | reverse complement strand
TCGAATCGAAGTGAAACTATTTGGTTTAATTTGCAATATTTCCATTTTTATTCAGTTGGGTCTCTTCTCACCAGGACCAAAAAGATCATTGCTAAAATGTTAAGGACACGCGCGTTACAAGTTGAAGTTCCAAATTTACTCTATTTTGAATGTGTTTGTGACTTTAAGAGAATGGGGAGAGATCTACTTGTTGTATTAGGCACTAATTTATTTTTAGCGTCTAATCAGATCGAGAAATTATTCAAATTTAAAAACAAAAGATGGCTGCTTTTTCTTTCCTATAATTAATTGAAGCCATGGGCCTTGTCCATTTATTCATTTGGGAAAGAGATTTCCAATTTTAGAAAAGGTGTAATATACACCAAGTTTAACTCTTTTTTATTACACATTTTCAAAAAAAATATTTTTTTAACTTGGAAAAATCTCTAACAAACAAACACTAAGGGTGTATTTGATTGAAAATTTTCTGCGAAAAAAGATATTTTACCACTCGAATTTTAACTTTTACTGCTTTCAAAAGTTGAGGCCTTATTTCCAAGCCCATAACATACAGATACTGACCAACTTTCTACTCAAATAGGCGTTCCAAAAGCCTAACACCTTTGGGAGGTTAATGAAGTGGTTTGTGGAATTAAGCAAATTTGACATTGTGTACGAGTCAAGTACCTCTGTGAAGGATCAAGCACTTGTAGATTTCATAGTAGAGTTCGCTAATGCTCTGGATATCGAAATGGCAATGGAGCCAGCAGATCCTCTAGCCTGGAACCTATTTGTTGATGTTTCTTCGGGAAAAATAGGTGCAGGAACCGGAGTGGTGTAAGTCAGCCTAGAGGGACATAATCTCAACCGTGCAGTAAGATTTGGGTTTAAGACCTCCAATAGTGCAGCTGCATATGAGGCGTTTCTAGCAGACTCAAATTATCTAGGAGATGCGAGTGAAAAAATTTGCGGTTAACAGTGACGCACATATAATAACTTGGCAGACTTTCTCTGCCCCTTCATCACAATGAGTACACCCTTGCTAACCTTTAGGACTTCATAGTCACCAGTGTTCTCATATCTTTTTGAATCAAGAGTACCCAAAGAAATAAGATTTCTCTTCAGATTTGGAATATATATCACATCACCAAGTATCCTGATAGCCACATCAAACATTTTAATTCTGATCGTTCCAATACAGCTGTCTTACAAGGCACGTTTTATTTTCCTTTATCACAACACTTTTGGAAACTATTTCATATGTTGAAATTCGATCCCGATTTTGACACACGTTAAATGTGCAAATTGAATCAAGAACCCAATCCTGACACGATTTTGAGTCGCCAGCAGAAATAACTATAAGTTCTCCATCTCTATGGCCATCTTTTGCAATACTGGCTTCACCAGAAATTTTTTGGTTGTTTTTCCTTCTGATTAACAGAAGCTCTTTTATTCTTATTTTGGAATTTATAGCAATCAAATTTGTTGTATTCTTTCTTCTTGCAATAATTATATATTTTATCTCTATTTTTAGACTTCGATCTATCCTTTACATCACCATCAGAATTCTTCTCGTGTCTTCCCACAAATGTCAAGGTCCTCTACCTAACCCTCAGATCCGATCAAAAGTCCTTAAAGAATAGAGCATCATATACTTAATCATGGTAAGAGGGTCAGGGCTGTACAAAATAGTATCTCTGATAGTCATATTTGAAGAGGACAACGACTACAACAAAATTAACCCTAAATCTTTTTTCATCGTATTTAACCTCCTTGATCTCATATTAGAGACAATTTTTTTTTTTAAAAATGGTAAAGTGTTTTCAATTGACGGATCTCCTATCGTGTGATAAGAATACAATCACTGCTTTAGATGCAAATTATCATGCATAAGTGCTCCAATTTTAATCACAATG
>NW_019238732.1:0-1895 GCF_002742605.1 Olea europaea var. sylvestris | reverse complement strand
CCTGAATCTGAAAAAATCCCAGTTACAGATCTACCTCTTGTCAATCCTTACCTTCCATATAACAAACCCCGAAATTCCTTCACTAAAACTGTTAAAAGTATCATTTCACCATCAAAATCCCAAATCAAAGAATATGTTCAGGCATCAAAGTTTCATCAGCATCTTCTACCTGCTACTGAAAAGGAGCAGTTTGTTACCTTAGATTTACCATCTCATCTTCCAAAAGTATGGTTATCTGAAGGTTTTACCCATCTTCATTTTGGAGCTGTAAGAATTGCACTTACCCTCCATGGAAGAAAAGGTCTCCATGCTGTTTCTAGAATTGCTCTTCTAGATACACGATTTGCTGATTATCAACATGCATGTATTGGCACTGTGGAAACTACACTCAATGCGGGAACAGTACTTGTTACTATGTTTCCAAATTTTAATATGCCAATTGCAGATCCATTATTGTTATCAGCTTTAAAAATCCAGGTCCAAATTGTTGGAGCAGTTCCAACAGCAGTCACATATGGAGCAACACTTCATTACCAGATGGTTTACAGAATTCAAAATCACTCTCTTGATTTTGTCACTCCTAATGGGACGGATGATGCTTTATTAATTCAAATGGGAACAGATCAGCCAAGCTGTACATATGTCCCTAGACAGATTCCTAGATCTGAGCTCATTAAATTGATCCCTCAAACCTGGGTTACTAGTTATGAGCAACATCACCAGGTGTCAAAAGACTCTCTGCCCATACAATCAGAAACTCATCATTTCAGGAGAAAGTCAAATGGCGAAGTTGAGATCATGTTTCAAAAAGAACCTGCAAATAAAAAGCCTCCCTGTTTTCCAACACAGTTTGCTTTTTCCAATGGAGAAAATCCCATTTATGGATTTGATGCAAATGGCAGGCCAATTTATTGCAAATCTGATAACTCAGGACATATTTATTGGGATGTATGTTTCTGTGCGAGATGCATAGAAGATGAAGAAGATCTATTTAATGATCGTCCTTCCAGGAAGAAGAAGAAAAAGAAGAATAGCCAACAAAAGTAGCGTGAAGCATATGAAAACAAATCTGCAGGAGTTGATTTGTTAGGAGAACCCTCTGAAAAATTTGACTATTATGTCAAGTACACTCCACCTCCTACAAGTGATGAATCTATTATTCCTACTGTTGGGAATTGCGACCAACTACATAAAAAATGGGACTGGGATAATAGTCCACCTCCATCTCCTCAGATAGCTATGCCTATAGCTATGTTCCACCCTCCACAACAAGAAGAGTTTCCTCCATTGTCCTCTTTTGACAAAGAGCAGTCAACTCATGCCTGGAAGATCAGGAATCCCACATCCAGAAAATCGGATGGTTCAGTTGACCAGCTTTCAGCAGCAGAAGCAGTTTTAAACTGGCAGTCAGAAAATGCAGTCCAACAAAATTCCCTATTGAGAAAAATTGACCAAAGTCAGCAAAGAATTGAAAGGACTCTACAGCAACAAGCACAAACACTATTAACCCCTCTTCAAGCCTGTAAACAAAAGATTGAAACCCTCCATGCTGAAATCATGACCCTTTTACAAAACCGTTTACCCATAACAGATCAAGAAAGAGAAATAAGAAATCTCAAAAAACAACTCATTTCTCTTGAAAACAATTCCATGATCCCACCTTTTACTCCATATCACCCTATCTCATATACCCATATATCACAAACTTCAGGACCCATGTATTCAACAGGAGCTTATGAATCCACATCTTCACTCTTCACTCCTGAAGAATGAGAAAAGAAATTGACACCTCTTTCTTTTCCCGATATAAAGAAAACCAAATCATTAGCCTCACAAAATCTACAAACTTTACCTCCACCAAACCCAGAAAAAAGACCATAAATGATGATAAAAAA
>NW_019238731.1:0-1895 GCF_002742605.1 Olea europaea var. sylvestris | reverse complement strand
GGAAACAAAAATCGCGCCAAAGGCAATTTCGTCATTTTTCGCGGTGGTGTCCGAATCGGCTAAAATGTGATAGGTTGATCGAAAACAAAAACCGCGCCCTGGGTAATTTCGTCATTTTTAGCGACGGTGTCGGTTATGGGCTGAAATTTGGCAGGTTGATCGGAAACAAAAATCGAGCGGGGGGCAATTTCGTCATTTTTCGCGATGGTGTCCAAATGGGCTAAAATGTGATAGGTTCATCGGAAACAAAAACCGCGCCATGGGTAATTTCGTCATTTTTCGTGACGGGGTCGATTACGGGCTAAAATTTAGCACGTTGACTGGAAACAAAAATCGCGCCGGGGGCAATTTCGTCGTTTTTCGCGACGGTGTCAGAATGGGCTAAAATTTGGCATGTTGATTGGAAACAAAAATCGTGTCGGGGGCAATTTCGTCATTTTTCACGACGGTGTCGGAATGGTCTGAAATTTGGCAGGTTGATTGGAAACAGAAATTGTGTCGGGGGCAATTTCGTCATTTTTCGCGACGGTGTCGGAATGGGCTAAAATTTGTCAGGTCGATCGGAAACAAAAACCGCGCCAGGGGCAATTTCGTCATTTTTCGCGACGGTGTCCTTATGGGCTAAAATATGACATCGGGCTGGGGGCAATTTCGACATTTTTCGCGACGGTGTCCGAATGGATTAAAATTTGACAGGTTGGATGGAAACGAAAATCGCGCCAGGGATAATTTCTTCATTTTTCGCGACGGTGTCTGTTATGGGCTGAAATTTGGCAGGTTGATTGGAAACATAAATCGCGCCGGGGGCAATTTCGTCAATTTTTGCGACGATGTCGGAATGGTAAAAAATTTGACAGGTTGATCGGAAACAAAATTCGCGCCAGGGGCAATTTCATCATTTTTCGCGACGGTGTCAGAATGGCTGAAATTTGGCAGGTTGATGGGAAACAAAAATCACGCCGGGGGCAATTTCGTCATTGCTGTCGGAATGGTCTAAAATTTCACAGGTTGATCGGAAACAAAAACCGCGCCAAGGGCAATTTCGTCATTTTTCGCGAATGTGTTAGAATGGGCTAAAATGTGACAGGTTGATCGGAAACGAAAATCGCGCCAGGGGCAATTTCGTCATTTTTCGAGGTGGTGTCCGAATCGGCTAAAATGTGATAGGTTGATCGGAAACAAAAACCGCGCCATGGGTAATTTCGTCATTTTTCGTCACGGTGTCGATTACGGGCTGAAATTTCGCAGGTTGACTTGAAACAAAAATCGCGCCGGGGGCAATTTCGTCATTTTTCGCGACGGTGTCGGAATGGGCTAAAATTTGACAGGTTGATCGAAAACAAAAATCGCGCCAGGGCAAATTTCGTCATTTTTCACGATGGTGTCGGAATGGTCTGAAATTTGGCAGGTTGATGGGAAACAAAAGTCGCGCCGGCGGCAATTTCGTCATTTTTCGCGACGGTGTCGGAATGGGCTAAAATTTGACAGGTCGATCGGAAACAAAAATCGCGCCAGTGGCAATTTCGTCATTTTTCTCGACGGTGTCCGAATGGGCTAAAATGTGACAGGTTGATCTGAAACAAAAATCGCGCCGGGGGTAATTTCGTCATTTTTCGCGACGGTGTCGGAATGGGCTGAAATTTGGCAGGTTGATGGGAGCTGGGGGCAATTTCGTCATTTTTCGCTACGGTGTCGGAATGGGCTAAAATTTGACAAGTTGATCGTAAACAAAAATCGCGCTAGGGGCAATTTCGACATTTTCCGCGACGGTGTCGGATTGGGACAAAATTTGACAGGTCGATCGGAAACAAAAATGGCGCCAGTGGCAATTTCGTCATTTTTCTCGACGGTGTCCGAATGGGCTAAAATGTGACAGGTTGATCTGAAACAAAAAT
>NW_019238730.1:0-1895 GCF_002742605.1 Olea europaea var. sylvestris | reverse complement strand
TTTGCATAAATCTTTTTCTATAAATACATATCTTAGTCCAACGATTAAAGGGGACTTCTAGAGTTCCATTATACACATACATTCAAGCAAAGGTTTCAGAATTCATTGTACATATATCATTCATGTAAAAGGAGAAAAAAATTCAAGAAATCAATCAAGAAACTAGGGTTTCTAGGATTTCACAAGAAGAGATGGATTTTCGTTGCAAGATCTTCATCTTTTTCTCGTTTTTCCTTAATACTCAATGATGCACTTTAATTCATTCTTGTAATTTATTCTTCCATGACGTGTAATTAAGTATTTAGTTAGGATGAATGATTGTAACCTAATTTTGAACCTTGTTTTTAATTAAAAAAAATTTTAATCTAAAAATAATTTTTCGAATTGTTTTTACTTCTATTCTTAATGCTTAGATTAATTGATCACTAATTCATTAATTTTGTGAACAATAATTACGTAAAGATGCGAATTATTTGTTTAGACCACGTATTAAGAGCCAGTAATTAGTATAAAACGTAGAGATATTTATGCTAGTTATTGCAATCGTTACATAAATTCTTAGAACATAAGTGTGTTTAACTAATATTGATTCACATAGAGATATAGAATTGAATTAGATGAATAGACTCAATGCGAACTCGAGATGGGTAAATTGAATTCATTAGAAGAATTCAATCGGGTAAACATAATCAATTGTATAGAACCTGGTAATTGAGATTTAGAGGATAACTATAGTGAATTCATGAATCATAACACTTAAATCATCGTATTAAAAAATCACTTGTTTTAGTATAACGAGAAAATCGCAAAAAGAAAAAATAAATACTTTATTTGTTTTCTATCAAATTCGAGTTAGGAATAATTGAACAAATTGTTAAGCAGTAGTCCTCGTGAAAATGATATACAGACTCATAGGTCCATATTATTACTTGTAACAATCTGTACACTTGCGGGATATAAAATCGATAACAAGTTTTTGGTGTTGCCGCTGGGGACTATTTTTATTATTTATTGATTTTAATTATTTCTTGCTTTTGTTTGATTTTTTCTTTTTTCTTTTTCAACTTATCTACTTGTTTTTCTTTGTTCCATTGACAGTGAATGAAAAGAAGCAAGATGTCAAAAATTCACAATGATTAATCAGGATTTAAATGAAGGTGACATGCTTTTTAGAGAATTTCTATTCAGACAAGAATTTAAATAGTGTGGATACAATCAACCTATTGTATTTGATAAGGATGGCTTCCCGAAAGAGTTAAATATCAAATCTATTGTTTATGGGGAGATTGAACCAACTTGTAAATATCGTGGTGCACTGCATTCTACTAAAAATTGCTTGTTATTGACAACTCCAAATGAAGTAAGAAAAGCTATTTTCGATGATCCATATAAAGAACAAGATGATGATGGTGAAATAATTACTGGAAACATCATCATACAAAAATATAAAATGATTGAAGATTAAATAATTTCGGACAAGCCAAGTAACGTGCTTATAGATGATCTCTTTATTATTAAACCCGATAAACCAACTAAAGAAGAAAAGTGTGCAGAATTTGAGGAATTAATCATAAAGGGGCTAAATAAATTAGTGGCATTCAAAGAAGATGAGATTAGCATGCAAATCTTCAATTTCATTGATCTTGCTATTAAAGCCACTGAAGAGATCGAAGTATTCTTAGTTGAGTTTGAATTGGGTAATTAGGAAAACCATACCATATTCAAGAGGGCAAAACAAATTTTTGGAGAACATGTGAAATATGGTGCAATGACATTCTATGCAAGTTAAGCAAGATCTCCAAAATTCTATTCAAAATTTCACGAAAAACTATTGTCCAAAGTCAAGTTTGAGACTGTAAACCAATATACAATGGGAAGTAACCCGTCTTTCTAAC
>NW_019238729.1:350-1895 GCF_002742605.1 Olea europaea var. sylvestris | reverse complement strand
CAGCGACGGGGCAATTTCGTCATTTTTCGCGACTGTGTCGGAATGGGTTTAAATTTGGCAGGTTGATCGGAAATAAAAATCGCTCAAGGGCTATTTCGTCATTTTTCGCGACAGTGTCGGAATGGGCTAAAATTTGACAGGTAATTCGGAAACAAAAACCGCGCCAGGGCAATTTCGTCATTTTTCGCGACTGTGTCGGAATGGGCTTAAATTTGGTAGGTTGATCGGAAATAAAAATCGCGCAAGGGTAAATTTCATCATTTTACGCGACTGTGTCGGAATGGGCTTAAATTTGGTAGGTTGATCGGAAATAAAAATCGCGCAAGGGTAAATTTCATCATTTTACGCGACTGTGTCGGAATGGGTTTTAATTTGGCAGGTTGATCGGAAAGAAAAATCGCTCAAGGGCTATTTCGTCATTTTTCGCGACTGTGTTGGAATGGTCTAAAATTTTACAGGTAGATTGGAAACAAAAATCGCGCCGGGGCAATTTCGTCATTTTACGCGACTGTGTCCGAAAGCGCTTAAATTTGGCAGGTTGATCGAAATTAAAAACCGCGCCGTGGCAATTTCGTCATTTTTCGCGACTGTGTTGGAATGGGCTTAAATTTGGCAGGTAGATCGGAAATAAAAATCGCGCCGAGGGTAATTTCGTCATTTTTTGCGACTGTGTCGGAATGGGCTTAAATTTGGCAGGTTGATCGGAAAAAAAATCGCGCGAAGGGCAATTTTGTCATTTTTCGCGACTGTGTCCGAATGGATTTAAATTTAGCAGGTTGATCGGAAATAAAAATCGCGCAAGGGCAATTTCGTCATTTTTCGCGACCGTGTCGGAATGGGCTAAATTTGACAGGTAATTCGGAAACAAAA
Source organism: Olea europaea var. sylvestris (assembly GCF_002742605.1). Taxonomy (NCBI): domain Eukaryota; kingdom Viridiplantae; phylum Streptophyta; class Magnoliopsida; order Lamiales; family Oleaceae; genus Olea; species Olea europaea. The sequence continues at coordinate 1,025 of NW_019238729.1, read as the reverse complement.
ACCCCGCCGGGGCAATTTCGTCATTTTTCGCGACTGTGTCGGAATGGGCTTAAATTTGGCAGGTTGATCGGATATAAAAATCGCGCAGGGGCAATTTCGTCATTTTTCGCGACTGTGTCGGAATGGGCTAAAATTTGACAGGTAATTCGGAAACAAAAACCGCGCCGGGGCAATTTCGTCATTTTTCGCGACTGTGTCGGAATGGGTTTAAATTTGGCAGGTTGATCGGAAATAAAAATCGCGCAAGGGTAATTTCGTCATTTTTCGCGACTGTGTCGGAATGGGCTAAAATTTGACCGGTTGATCGGAAATAAAAATCTCGCCGGGGGAAATTACGTCATTTTACGCGACTGTGTCGAAATGGCCTTAAATTTAGCCGGTTGGTCGGAAATTAAAATCGCGCCGTTGGCAATTTCGTCATTTTTCGCGACTGTGTCGTAATGGGCTAAAATTTGACTGTTAGATTGGAAAAAAAACCGTGCCGGGGCAATTTCGTCATTTTACGCGACTGTGTCCGAAAGGGCTTAAATTTGGCAGGTTGATCGAAATTAAAAATCGCGATGGGGGCAATTTCGTCATTTTTCGCGACTGTGTCGAAATGGGCTTAAATTTTCCAGGTTGATCGGAAATAAAAATTGCGCAGGGGCAATTTCGTCATTTTTCGCGACTGTGTCG
>NW_019238729.1:0-173 GCF_002742605.1 Olea europaea var. sylvestris | reverse complement strand
CGCCGGGGGCAATTTCGTCATTTTTCGCGACTGTGTCGGGATGGGCTTAAATTTGGCAGTTTGATCGGAAATAAAAATCGCGCTGGGGGTAATTTCGTCATTTTTCGCGGCTGTGTCGAAATGGGCTAAAATTTGACAGGTAGATCGGAAACAAAAATCGCGCCGGGGCAATT
>NW_019238728.1:0-1895 GCF_002742605.1 Olea europaea var. sylvestris | reverse complement strand
GTTTTGCTATGGAGTATAAAGAACCATTTTGTGCCTTGTTATTCCACTTTCTTTACACATCCTATCGAATTCAGCATTATAGAATTCTAGGCCGTTATATGTCCTTAAAAATTTGATCCTCTTACTAGTTTGGTTTTCCATTTGTTTCTTCCAATTGTTAAAGTTATGGAAGGTTTCAATTTTTTCTTTCAATAGATAGACCCACACTTTCCTGGTGTAATCATCTATGATAGATAGGAAATACCTATTCCCACCCAATGTGGGATTACTAGCAGGACCTTACAGATCAGAATGCACATATTCAAGCACGCCTTTAGCCTTATGCGTACTGGTGGAAAACGACACTCTATGGTGCTTTCCAAGCACAAGTGATCACAGAACGATAGGTCAGACACACAGTCATTACTAAATGCACCTTTTTCATTAAGTAGCTTAAGTCTTTTAATGCTTACGTGTGCAAATCTACTATGCCACGTATGTGTGTGATCAATTTTGGCGGAAGAAATAGAGGAGTTTAATCCTCTAATCACTTCTTCAGTAGTGATGCAAATGTCATTTTTCTTGATTCCCTTAATAGAGATTAACGAACCTTTCATCATTTTAAACATACCGTTTTCAATTTTACCGGTGAAATTGTCTTTCTCAAGTCTTCCTACTGAAATCAAATTCCTAGATAATTCCGAAATGTATCTAACTTCCTTTGACATATACACAAAGCCTGTGTTAAATTTTATCTTTATGTCTCCAATTCCAGCAATTGTATAGGCGAAGTTATCACACAGAACTACTTGCCCGTCATTAGAGTCTTGCAAGTTTTCAAACCAGTTCTTTTCAGATGGCACATGAAAAGACGCACCAGAATCTAATATCCATTCATGCATGTGAGAATTAGTAGTTAGATTTAATTCAGTAGTGTATGCACTGGACTAGTGATCACATAGATTTCACCGTTTTCGGTATCGGAGGTAGAGGATAATACATTTACCTCATCTCTTTCCTTAGCCTTCTGTTTTCCCTTTTCTTTATGACAGTCTTTTATAAAATGCCCTCTGCCTCCACAACCATAGCATTTTCTACCCTTAGTTCTAGACTTTGATCTAGGTCTACCATTCCCCTTCTTTTTCCAACTATTACTACTTGATTCGCCACTACTTTGGTATCCATCATGACTGGCTTGCCTAAATTGTGTTCTACCCCGCATCATATGCAACTCTCCACTCCTCCTATCCTGTTTTTCAGCCCTCATTTCCATCTTCTTACTCCTAAGAGAATCTACGACAATTTCAGGTATTAACGTGTCCCTACCATACTCAATGGCATTTTTAACTTCTTTATAAGAGTCCGGGATTGAATTGAGCAAGATAATGGCCTTATAGGTTTCAGACACTGTTTCGTCACAATTGACAATATCTTGCACCAATTTGTTAAATACATCTAAATTGTCGTCGAGATCCTTTTAAAGCTGAAGAATTGTTCGAGTAGGTAGAGTTTATTCGGTGTAGATTTAAGCAAGTATAAGTCTTCTAGTCTTTTCCAAAGTTCTTTGGTGGTTTTTAGTTTTCCCACTTTTCTTAAGACAGCGTCAGACAAGTGTAATATTATTGAGGTATAGGTAAGTTCATCGGCTTCGTCTTTTTGTTCTTTTGAGATATCAGGTGCAAAATTGCCTTCGATGGCTTTTGACACCTTTTGTTGGACTAGTATGCCTCTCATCTTTTGTTGCCAAATAGAGAAGTCCCCTTTACCGTTAAAAACTCTCAAATCAAAATTATGTGTTGTCATTGGTTAACACACTAATTAAACCACACGAAATAGTATTGGGAAGTGTGATAAGGTAATATCTTGTTATTTCTTAGCAAAAGTAACAATGAACATAAACGCTACGTCCACCAAGA
>NW_019238727.1:0-1895 GCF_002742605.1 Olea europaea var. sylvestris | reverse complement strand
CTTTGTTAATTTTCTATCCAACACTTCTTCAACCAGATATAATTAATAAGGAAGTTAATTATTTGGAGGCCCAAACGAAGGAATTTGGCTAAAATCCTGTGATCCCGGGTCTATGCCCCGAGTCCAATTTCGCGAGCCGTTTCCAATCAACCTACCAAATTTCGGTCGATTCCGACACCGTCACGAAAAATGACAAAATTTCCCCAGGTGTGGTTTTGCTTTGTTAATTTTCTATCCAGTGCTTCTTCGACCTAACATAATTAATAAGGAAATTAAGTATTCGAAGGCCCAAACGAAGGAATTTGGCAAAAATTTTGTGATCCCGGGTCTGTGCCCCGAGTCCAATTTCGCGGGCCGTTTCCAATCAACCTTGCAAATTTTGGCCCATTTCGACACAGTCGCGACAAATGACAAAATAGCCACTGGTGTGATTTTTCTTTGTTAATTTTCTGTCCAACACTTCTTCAACTAGACATAATTAAGAAGGAAATTTATTATTCGGAGGCCCAAACGAAGGAATTTGGCTAAAATCCCGTGATCCCGGGCCCAAGTCCCGAGTCCAATTTTGCGGCCCATTTCGAGTCAACCTGCCAAATTTCGGCCCATTCCAACACCATCGAGAAAAATGACAGAATTTCCCAAGGTACGGTTTTGCGTTGTTATTTTTCTGTCCACCGCTTCTTCAACCTGACATCATTAATAAGGAAATGTAGTATTCGGAGGCCCAAACAGAGGAATTTGGCTAAAATTACGTGATCCTAGGTCTGTTCCCCGAGTCCAATTTCGCGGGCCATTTCCAATCAACATTGCAAATTTTGGCCCATTCCGACATAGTCGCAACAAACGAGAAAATTGCCCCAGGTGCGATTTTTCTTTGTTAATTTTCTGTCCAGAACTTCTTAAACCTGACATAATTAAAAAGGATATTAATTATTCGGAGGCCCAAACTAAGGAATTTGTCTAAAATCAGTGATCTGCTCTGTGCCCCGAGTCCAATTTCGCGGGCCGTTTCCAATCAACCTGTCAATTTCGGCCCAATCCGACACCGTCACGACAAATGATAAAATTGCTCCTCGTGCAGTTTTGCTTTGTTAATTTTCTATCCAACACTTCTTCAACTTGACATAATTAATGAGGACGTTAATTAATCGGAGGCCCAAATGAAGGAATTTTTAAAAAATCTCGTGATCCCGATTCTGTGCCCCGAGTCTAATTTCGTTGGCCGTTTCCAATCAACCAGCCAAATTTCGGCCCATTCCGACACCGTCTCGTCAAATGACAAAATTGCCCCTTGTCCTCTGTTAATTTTCTGTCCTGCGCTTCTTCAACCTGACATAATTAATAGGGAAATTAATTATTCGGAGGCACAAACGAAGTAATTTGGCTAAAATTCCGTAATCCCGGGTTTTTGGCCCGTGTCCAATTTCGCGGGCCGTTTCCAATCAACCTGCCAAATTTTGGCCCATTCCGACACCGTCGCGAAAAAAGACAAAATTACCCCTAGTGCGGTTTTGCTTTGTTAATTTTTTGTTCAACACTTCTTCAACCTGACATAATTGATACGGAAATTAATTATTCGAAGGCCCAAACGAAGGAATTTGGCTAAAATTTCGTGATCCCTGGTCTGTGCCCGGGTCCAATTTTGCGCACCGTCAACCTCCAAAATTTCGGCCCTTTTCGACATCATCGCGAAAAATGACAAAATTGCCCCTGGTGTGGGTTTTCTTTGTTAATTTTCTGTCTGGCACTTCTTCAACCTAACAGAATTAATAAGGAAATTAATTATTCGGAGGCCCAAACGAAGGAATTTGCTAAAATCCCACGATCCCGGGTCTGTGCTCGAGTCCAATTTCGCGCACCGTTTCCATTCAACCTCCAAAATTTCGGCCCTTTTC
>NW_019238726.1:0-1895 GCF_002742605.1 Olea europaea var. sylvestris | reverse complement strand
CTCACCACTTCTTCGTGACGTATGAGGGATTTCGGCCATTTTTCGAAAGTTTGAGCACTTGCATATTTGGAACGCTTGGATTGGCGGCGTACGAAGAATTGAACGTAACTTTTGCACCCGGTGTCCATTTTGGGCCCGTAAGTCCTTTTTGGAAATGTTGCAACCGTTTTGGATTGAACTCACAACTTCGTCGTGACATACGAGGGATTTCGGCCTTTTTTCGAAAGACTGAGTACTAGCATATTTGGAACGTTTGGATTGTCGGTGTACCAAGAATTGAGCGTATCTTTTGCACCCGGTGTCCGTTTTGGGCCCATAATTACTTTTTGGAAATGTAGCGACCGTTTTCGATTGAACTCACCACTTCGTCGTGACGTAGGAGGGATTTCAGCCATTTTTCGAAAGTGTGAGCACTTGTATATTTGGAACGCTTGGATTGTCGACTTACGAAGAATTGATTGTAACTTTTGCACCCGGTGTCCGTTTCGGAACCGTAAGTCCTTTTTGGAAATGTAGCCACCGTTTTGGATTGAACTCACGACTTCGTCGTGACATAAGAGGGATTTCGGCCATTTTTCGAAAGAATGAGCACTTGCATATTTGGAAAGCTTGGATTGTCGGCGTACGAGGAATTGAGCGTAACTTTTGCACACGGTGTCTGTTTTGGGACCATAAGTACTTTTTGGAAATGTAGCCACCGTTTTGGATTGAACTCACCACTTCATCGTGACGTACGAGGGATTTCGGCCATTTTTCGAAAGAATGAGCACTTGCATATTTGGAACGCTTGGATTGTCGGCGTACGAAGAATTGAGCGTAACTTTTGCACCCGGTGTCCGTTTTGGGCCCGTAAGTCCTTTTTGGAATTGTAGCGACCGCTTTAGATTGAACTCACAACTTCGTCGTGACGGACGAGGGATTTCATCCATTTTTCGAAAGAATGAGCACTAGCATATTTGGAAAGTTTGGATTGTCGGCGTACCAAGAATTGAGCGTAACTTTTACACCCGGTGTCCGTTTTGGGCCCGTAAGTCCATGTTGGAAATGTAGCGACCGTTTTGGATTGAACTCACCACTTCGTCGTGACGTATGAGGGACTTAAGCCGTTTTTTGAAAGTGTGAGCACTTGCATATTCAGAACGTTTGGATTGTCGGCGTACAAAAAATTGAGCGTAACTTTTGCACACGGTGTCCGTTTTAGACCCGTAAGTACTTTTTGGAAATGTAGCGACCGTTTGGATTGAACTCACCACTTCATCGTGACGTATGAGGGATTTCGGTCATTTTTGGAAAGTGCGAGCACTTGCATATTTGGAACGCTTGGATTGTTGGCGTACCAAGAATTGAGCGTAACATTTACACACGGTGTCCGTTTTGGGCCCGTAAGTACTTTTTGGAAATGTAGCGACCGTTTTGGATTGAACTCACCACTTCGTCGTGACGTATGAGGGATTTTGGTCATTTTTCATAAGTGTGAGCACTTGCATATTTGGAACGCTCGGATTGTCGGCGTACGAAGAATTGAATGGAAGTTTTGCACCCGGTGTCCATTTTGGTCCCGTAAGTCCTTTTTGGAAATGTAGCGACCGTTTTGGATTTAACACACAACTTTGTCATAACGTATGAGGGATTTCTACCATTTTTCGAAAGAACGAGCATTTGCATATTTGGAACGCTTGGATTGTCGGCGTACGAAGAATTGAGCTTAACTTTTGCACACGGTGTCCGTTTTGGGACCATAAGTACTTTTTGGAAATGTAGCGACCATTTTGAATTGAACTCACCACTTCGCCGTGACGTATGTGGGATTTCGGCCATTTTCGAAAGTGTGAGCACTTACGTATTTGGAACGTTTGGATTGTCGGCGTACGAAGAATTGAGCGTATCTTTTGCAC
>NW_019238725.1:117835-128945 GCF_002742605.1 Olea europaea var. sylvestris | reverse complement strand
ATACAAAAAGTTTTTAGATTTATTTATTTATATTTATGATGTCAATTTCCTGGATTCGAGGAAATTCTTTTTTGTCGAATCGCGAGATTTTAAGAACTCTAGAAAGCTGGAAAATTTTGTGTCCATGTAACGCCTTGGATTAGTTTCACTAATGAGTTTGGGACATGGTTGCACGGTGCTTTCGAATGGAAGACTGTGTAGAGAAGCCACTGAAATCCTATAATTCATCGAATTCACCAGTACTCTATGCAATACACTCTTATACCTCCCATTGCTGAATATCTGGTCAAAACATACAAAAAGATAATGTTAAGAGTCGCATCATGACTTTTTTTTAAATATTAAACCATAAAAAATTAAACTGTACTATACATTGTCTTGATTTATCAGGATCCAATAGTGTGCAATAGCCCCGTTGTGTTTTGGGGTTAGGGGTTCCTCGTACAAATTTTTTGACTCAAAAGTATGTACTAGGTGACTTTAATTTGCATTATATTAAAACTTTTAATAGGGATGTTAATTAATTAACATTCTCAGTAGTTGAATAAACGTGACGAATACAGATATGAATTCATGTATATGTACCTCAAGATGATCTCCAACATTGACAACAAAGGATCCAGGAATGGGTTCAACAGTAACCCAGTTTTCTTGATGTTGTATTTGCAATCCCTTGACTTCATCTTGGAGGAGAAGAGTGAGGAATCCATAGTCAGAATGAGGTGGCATTCCCAGTGTCAAATCAGGTTGTGGACAAGGAGGGTAACAATTCAATATCATTAGCTGGCTTCCATCTTCAAATTCTTTTAATATCTCTTCCTCTTTTTCTTTGTCTTCGTCCTCGTCCTTGTCATCATCTTTTTGTGTCACATTCCTCTTGTTCATTAGTCCAAGACTTTCTAAGATGGCATCCACTAGCATTAGGAACAAGAATTTCACTTCTTTAGCATAACTAACAGCCAATGTCCTGTTTACATATAGAAACAATTAAATTAACCAATCAAAACTTGTTTAGAACAGATGTATATATCATGCAAAAGTACAATAATTTAGAAAATTAATTACCATCAATTTAAACTCAACTACTCTCTTTGTTACATATTATTACAACCTAGAAAAGTAAAAGCAACATCGAATAAACACAAATGTACAGTGATTCAGCATTGATGTGAGACCAAACTTCATTTTATAAGTTTTTACTATAAAAAAAAATAATAATAATAAGAGAATGGCCTCTTAAAATTCTTGGTATTCATGTATCTATTTCATGTTCTGTCAGTGAGCATATAATGCTTGCTAGCGCTTTTATTAAATTATAAGTTGTGAGTTTTACGAAACGTATGGATAATAAGTGTGTAAAGATTTGCAAAAGTTTTGGATCCTGGGTAAAAAAGAGTTTGACCAGCTTATAAGCTGGTATTATAAGCTTTGCCAAACAAGTATAATGATGTCTTACATATCTTTTTCGTTTTTCAGGTAAATAATTTATTGCCACTCTTACCTAAAATCATTTGGAGAAGAAGGACAATGGGGAAGGACATCTGGTAGAGGCTGACAAACCAATTTGAGAAAATCCCTCCAACAGAAGACACCATCAGTTCTCTGATTATAGCTTGTTCCATACCGAACAGGTGAGTTTATATCTGCTGACATGTACTTCTCCCTTTCTGAATATGGCATCTCAAAGAACCTTTTACTCACACCTACCACATTGTTTATAATCTCGTACGGAATACCATGATTGACCAGCTGCATTGATCCAACATTAACAAACTTTATGTCAATTCCTAAACTCATTCCATAAATACAGTATGAAAGAAGTTCCTTTTGGCATTGATGGATTATGACATATTGCTCGTCTTTCTATGACATGTTTGACGAGGGGTTGAACAGTATCAGACAGTATTTAAAGAAATAAGTTAGAATCTTATTTATCATAGTCCTTTATGCCAAACAAGTCTCTTCGAAGGTCTTAAATTCTAGTTCAATAACCCACCTGGAAAAATCCATAGTTTTCGCAGGCAGAGGCAAGAGAATTAAGGACTTGAGATCGATTAGGACCCTGCAATCCGGCAAAATCAATGATTGGCAGCTTAAGATTGGCGTTGTCTACGTCGCCAGTTGATTTTTCGTGGACAACATTGGGACGTTCCGAAGCTGGCAATATGTACTTCCTAGGAACATGCTCAATTCCATTGTCGAACAGATGTTTCACTCCTTTCTTGTATTGGGTTTCCAGGGAATCAAAATCATCTTTTCTACTTTCCTCTGACATTACCATTCCTGGAGACATTGACAGAACAAGTATTCCCTGTAACAGATACAGAAATTAAATATTACATGCTGCACTAATAACAATAAGACTCAACTGTATAATGAACAAGATTTTAGTATTACTGACTCACCTAGCTAACTCTTAGGTGTAAATTGAGAGGGAAATGAGATTATGGGAATTAAGAAAATGAATGGAGATGTATTTATAGAGGGAATAAAGAGATTACAACAGTATCTAGTTTTCTGAAACTGGTTAGGAATATGTAGATTACAAGTACTGGTTTCCATGCATTGAAAAATTCTTTAAGACCAATAAGTTTTTGTAGGGACAATAGACGCCCTCCATAGACGATTACTAACAAATTCAACTGACATAATTTTTACAGTCCTCTTTCCTAGGACCTAGCCTCACCCCATCCCACCCCACCATAGGTGGCTGACCATTTTTATTTTATTTTATATATATAATATATTTCCGCTAGACATCTCTGGTATTCAAATCTTTAAAACAGTTGACTGATTCGAGACCGTAGTGTGTAAAATACTTCAAGTCTATAGACCCCGAAACTCATGTGAACAGTTTCATAGAGAGNTTTTACTCATAAGTTATTTTTTATTTGGACACAATTTTTTTTACTTATAAGTGAATTTTCCACACATAGATTTTTTTTTTTTTTTAACTTACAAATAATTTTTTGACATTCACATGAGGTTTTTCATTTAAAAATGAAATTTTCACTTCTAAGTAATTTTTTAAATTATATTTATAATTTGTTTTTACTCATAAGTGAAATCCTTAACTCTTATTTAGTTGGAAATAGGCCTACCAAGCGTAGTTATCCCTTAGAGTTGAAAATAAAAACTTGAACGAAAACTTAAAAAATCGAAAGTTAATCAAAATGGTTTTTATTATTTTGAAAATTACATTTATGAGGCCATGTTGATGTCACGTGCCACGTGGAAGTTAAAGTCGAGTCTTTGTCTAAAGTTCGGTGATGGCAATGTAGGAACCGTGTTTCTGCTGTAGATCTTTGATTCATTATATATCTTCAACTTTGCTACAGTCATAATTAAAGACTACTTATAGTCTACACACGCATTTCTTGACTAATTAATTACAATTTTTTATCAGACACTTAATGAATCAACATTGGACCGATTTCGTTTAAAAGTTCTTCTAATTAGGAAAAAAAAAACTTTCAAAAGATTAGTCAAGTAAGTTTAAAAGCAACTTTTGGATATCAAAAAATACTTATTTTGACTTCTTAAAAGTTATACCAAACGAACCCATTAACATTTCACACTCATCTTTTTTTGACCATATTGTGTTGTGTCCTTTTAATATTAAGCCCGTATTTGGTAGGGATTAAAATATAGATATTAATTTAAGTCAAAGTTAACAATTAATTTTAATAACATCTTTAATGGAATCCATAATTTTTCACTCATACATTTTATTTTAAAAAAATGTATATATAATAAAAGCTAAAAATCATATTTTAATTCCCTGACCAAACAAGGACTAAGTATTTATTTGAAAAAGTTTAAAATATTACTGTCAAAATCAATATTATTTTATTAACGCATTTTTTGAAATCCACAACTTTCATCAACTTTTCGACTCATGAATTCATCAACTTTTATCAAAAGATATCTCAAACAACCCCTAATTTTCTTAATGCAGTATCGTCAAAGGCTCAAAACGATTACAATATAAAGCAACAACTCAAGTTTTTACCCATTTTGTCAATTTGAAATTTACAACACATAAAATTCAGAAACACAAATTGACCTGAAACATTAAGCAGATTTCATATCTATATTAATTTTTATTGTTTTGACTTCATGAAATAAATAATATAACATTTTTGGTATGGGAACAATTGCTTGTGTGTGTTTATTAATGTGATCACGTCAAACCAACCGACCAGCCAATGAGTGAACTCGCATTACACGTAGTAATAGTTTTATATGTCATCAATATTTTTCTTTCTTGTTGTCCATGTTTGGTTCATCTACAAAATAAAATTTAAATTTAATTCAAAAATTGATAATTTATTCTATCAATTTTTATCAAAATATACTAAGTGCATAAATATATCAAGTTTTTCAAGAAAAAAAGTAAATCTTATCTGCAAGGAGACGTCGGAGGCATTATTTAAATTAATTGATTTAACATATTTCGAATTTATTTATTGAACTCAAGGATTCATTTTGTCAAAAATTGTAAACCATGGATTTAAACTGATATATGCTTTCCATTTCAAGAACATTTTCCTTAATTTGCTGCAAATTAAAACAAGAATCTATGCTGGTCCATGCATTATAGCTGTTGACCTATAACTTTTAAAATCATTTTAGAAAACTAAATTTTTTTTTATCAAAATTCTTAACTACAATTTTTTGGGCACTCATATAATAATAATAATAATAATAATAATAATAATCCAAAAGTCTACGAACTAGACCCCCATAGATTTTAAATCAAGAAAACCTAGTTCTATATTGAATTAATTAATGAATCCCAACTAATAACCAAACACCAAATTAATAAATCATTTCCAAAAATGGTGTCAATTCCTTGAACCTGCGCGATCTTTTAATTAATTTTCAATTTCAGGCATGAGATACCTAATTTTTAATTTTTTATATATGCCCTTTTGAGCCTTAGATCACTATGACTTAATATTTATATTTCTTGGAGCCAGCAATGACCCGTAAATTATTAATTTGTAATTCCAGAAAAAGTCAAAATTCATTAAAAAAAAATGTTGTTTGATAAAAAAGGTTGAACCACAACCTTGAGGGCCCTCACCGCCCCGCCCCTGGAGTATCTTGAGAAAGGTAATTCGCTAGATGTGTCACAACACACCAAAGAACAAGAGCTTGTCCGTACACTGGTGTTCACAAAGAGTTCAATTCCATATCTTAGGAATCGAACCCTTACATTGCGACTTCCAGAAAGATTGAGACTACCTCACTCTTATCCTTTGCACAATCGAGTTACGTCCTGGGGAGCTAAATAAAAAAAAAAAATGGTTGTTTGATATATCTATGATGTGTTGTTAGGGTGGTGCCAAGCTGGGGCATAGGTGTTTTATTTTTGTCCTTTGTTCCTCATTCGTTGCACGGGTTAAGGACCATGTCAGCATCCCTATATATTAATATATTTTTTAGATGTAATCTGAATTATATTTTGTTTTCCGCAATTTCTACTAATGTTTCTATAATAATTCATACATAATAAAGAAGATCAATTGCATAATATTAATAGTTAAAAAAAAAAGGAAATTAATCAATGAAGAATCTTGTTATTTTACAATTTTTTTTCTTTTTTGAAAATAGGGTTCACAGAGTAATTTTTTTTTTCTTTTTTGAAAATAGAGTTCACAGGATAATTTTAAAAAGTCTTTTCATATCTTAATGCCGTGAGATCCACGGCAACTGCACCATTGACAAGAGAACTAACAGTACACAGAAGATAAACGGCTGCCTTTTTTTCAAATTTTAATATTTAGAATAGTATTTTTTTAAAAGTGTGTGGTTGAAAAGGAAGGAAGAATTTTGATTTACGTGTGATATTATTTTATGAAAAATTGTGTGATTGAAAATAAGAGAGAAAAAAAAATTTAAAGAAAAAGAAGGTCAAATGGCTATTTAATTTCACGTGAATCTTCTCATTATTTTTGCATCCATTATGTAAGTGAATAAATGACAATTTCTTTGTATCTATTCATTGTTCGTTGTTACATGTCACATGTTCTTAATTGATATTTGCTGCTAAGGAATGTGACAAAACGAAACATCTCATCTCATAATTGGATGCTGCTTAAGTTGACCAAAACAACAATAGTACGTACATCTTAATTTCATAGCATGTTAGCTCTAGTTTGATTTTTATTTTTTTGATAATCTTTTTTCTTTCAAACTCACCAAATATTTTTTTAAAAATATTTTCACATTCCCCAAAAACTTTTCCTTCTTTTTAATTTCATATATACCAAAAAAAAAAAAGAAAAAAAAAGGACATTTTTGAAATAATCTCTTCTCAACGAATGAAGAGCTATAAGCGAAAATTGGCTTAAAAGAACAAGAATTATTAGGATCGAAGTGGCGGGTCGAAGTCGAATTGCAGTATGCCTTTTATACTTTTTTGTTTAATAATGTCAGCAAATAGAAGTCGATTTAGCTTTTAGACCAAACAATTGTCTTAAAGCTTAAGCCCTTGTTTGTTAAGTATTAAAATCTAGATTTTAGTCTAAATTAACGTCAATAAATTGATAATAGTGGAAGCATTTATACAGGTCGGCTCATGGTAGACATCATTGGAAAATATTATCATGACATGACTAAAAAGGTTACCCAAAATGTATGCCTATGGCTTAGGCATCACAAATGCCTTGATATCAGTAGAAGCATTTATTTTCGAATCATGTTACAAGTATAGAAAATTTTAATAGACAACACATGGCAGAAATTGATTGAAAGGTGGAAAGAGAATAAAGAAATCAATCTAATCATCTGCGACCACACCAACATAGGTAGAAATTCTGTTAAGAATTCCCTGTACTCATGGCTTTTTACTTTATTTTGCTTCAGCATTTGGACATTATAATGCGGAATAGGCATGCCACAATGTAAATGACAATCCGAAATTTCAATACTAACAGCAGCAAAAACAACAAAGTCCTTATACAAGGTTGAAATTTATATTGTTTGTTTTGAGCCGCTTAAGAAACGAGCCTTGGAGGGACGACCCAAATAAGGAAAGAACAACGCATATACATAGGTTGGTTATAAGCCCAAAAAGCTAAGCCATTTCAGTTTAAATAATTTTTAATCCAAGGAAATAACAAACAATTGGATTGTAATACAATGGTCATCTGCTTGATTTTCAAATATTACAATCTAAGATTGAGTCACCGTGTAAATATTTCTATAAAAAATATTATAAGAGTTATTTTTGGAGTTAAAATTTTTCGAATCCTCACTTTCATACTCAAATTAACAAGAATTATGATTACCATAACTCTCTCATTTAATTTTTCATTAAAATTGGAGATTACTAGAAAAGGAATGACACTTTTTTTTTTTTTTTTTTTTTAATCTCATCTCTCAAATTAGAATTTCATTTTCATTATTCTCAAATTGTGTTAGCTTTAGCGTATTTGCAACAAGGATTTTGTTACTACAAGTTTAATTATTCAAGGCAAAGGATTTTTCATTTTCATATCGAAAAACAAGGTAAGTGGCGAAAGTTGATCTTTTTTTCTTATTACTAGGGAGGAAAACGTGCGTTGCATGTTAGGGGAAATACCTCAAATTGACCTAAATAAAGGAAGGATTTTCCAAAATAGCCTTTGACTTTTCTAAACATTTTGAACTACCTAAAACACCCTTAAACAAATATTAAAAAATAACCCTTTATCTAATATAAATCTTCTATTTAAGTCCTTAAATAATTAACAAATAATTTTTCTAAAAATTTGTGAGAATTATTAATGACTAATTATAAAATAGAAAAATCCAAATATAAGAGAGGACCATATAATATAAAAAAGGTTGTTAAAAATAAAAAAGAAATTAAGTTTGAAAAAGAAATTGATAAGATAGGATATCAAGAACAATTATATGCATCACAAGAAATATTAAAATGTTTCAAAGAAAACTTATTAGAAAATTTTGCTAAAGGAATTGTAAGAACAATAATTATAAAAGATATACAAGATATCATAGATAAATTGGAAAAAAGGAAGAAAAATATTTCAAAATATGATATACCTTTTAGAACAAATATAGATATGATAATAGATATTGATATTATAAATTCTCAGACATTATTAGACTTTGAAGAATTACTTAAAAATTTATAAGAAGGCTAATAAAAAATAGATTACCACAAACATATAAAAAATTAGTCTTTATCTTAAGATTTTATTTACATCTAATAGTAAAAATAAAAGAATTTTTGGAATATAAAAATTTTAGATTCATGGTTATTAGATATGACATAGAAGGCTATATAGAGGAAGATAATATAGTTGGAACATATAGTAAAGATATAAATGAAGTTTTAGAAATTTTTAGAGTAATTAAAAATTTACCTTTAGAATTAAAAGAGAAAATAATTAAAAAGATATTATTTGAAGAATATAAGCATATATATATATAATCCAGAGGGAAATAGATTTCATAATAATCTGAAATTACCATGGAAATCATAAAAATAAATAATTATTATCAATGTATTGAAGAAAAAGGATGTTATATATTTTACAACCCCATCCCTAATAAATTAAAAATAATAACATTATATATAACTAGGAATTTACCTAGAGAAATAAAGGAACAAATATTACATAAATTAATTGTAGGATTTATCAAAGATAGACGTACATATGAAATAATTTGCGAAATATTTGAAAATGAGTTGTATCATAGAGAAGTATATGAATCATCATAAAATATAATGGAAAAAACTAAAAATATTTTAGAAAGGAAGTTAGAAAGAATAAGGTTAATAAATAATAAAATTTTAGATGAATTATTAATACCTGGAGAAATAACTAAAACTCAAGAAAAACAAATATTAAAATTAAAACAAGAAAGGTATAAAGAAAAAGCAAGGTATTATGAAAAATTAAAAGAGATAACAAATCCTGAAGAAATAAAACAAAAATATGATAAAATGATAAAAGAGTGTAAAAATGCTGAGTGTATAGTATAAATCAAAAAATAGATAAAATGTCAATCAGTGAACATATGGAAGAATTAAAACATTTAATAAGAACATTAATAAATGATGTACAAGAAGTAAAGAATGAAATAAAAGAAGCAAGAAATGATATAAATATATTGAAACTTGAAGTCAGAAAATTAAAAGAAAATGAAGAAAATAATAATAGAGTAGATAAAAAATTTATAGAAAAAGAAATAACCAGAATAGGGAAAAAATATATTGAAAAGAAAAATATAATAATAGAAACAGGAAGCATGGATGATGAGTTTAGAAAAAATATATTACCTAAAATAATAGAAGAAGAGGAATCTAGAGAAAAAATATTAGGTAAACAAAAAATTGAAGAAAATCAGGACAAAGAAGATGAATGAAGAATTAGATCTACTTATAGATAATTTTGATTATTTAAGTTTAGAAAGTATAGATGATGAATACCAAATTTTAATGAATACGGGAGGAGGACCTAATCCCGTAGGAACCTCTAAACAAGAATCAATAGATCCAGATGAAAGCTATGCTCCAATGTATAATAAACCATATAGGCAATTTTATGATAAAATAAGATATAAACAACCGTCCAAAAGAAATAAATACAGTAATAGATTTGAATTAAATAATAATTATGATAAACCTGTTAATCATGGAGGAACAAAATTAGACTTAGATTGCAAAATAGATACTAAGAAAGCCTTAATAACTTGGGCAGACTCAATGATATTATTCTTTTTATATAATAAAGATGATACATGGGAAAATACTGAAAGGAGAATAGATTTTTTAATTGCATCTTTTGAAGGAAATGTTAGAAATTGGTGGGAAGGAATTAGTAGTGATACAAAATCATTAATAAAAAGAAATGTACAAACAGAAATAATAAAGTCAGATAAACTAGGAATAGAAAGATTGGTAGAATATATTGCAGATGAATTTTTAGGAGAAAATTGGTTAAGAAATTATGAAGAGGAAGCAATACGAGAAAAAGATAATGCAAGAGTTAAGTTAATTAATCTAACAATTTGTGATATGTGTAAAATTAAAGAATATACTTGTGAATTCAAGGAATACTATTATACTTAATTTTATAGTAATGAGAATCAAGAAGTATATCAAGATATGTATTATAATAAATTATCAGGTTCATAGGGGATATATTTTAAAATAGAATTTGAAAAATATATTAAAGAAAATATAGGAATACCTAGAACACTAGGATTAAGAATAAAATTCTTATTTGAAAGACTTGCATATATATATGTCAACAAAGACAATTATTGAAAAAATCAGGAAAATTAACTAGAATATGTTGTGAAGATATGGAAAACCCTACAAGATGGGGATGTAATTCTGAAAAAAGAAATAAAAGAAAATATAAAAATAGGAAGTTTAAAAAATATAGAAATTTTAAGAAAAAATACATAAAACCTGGAAGGAAATATTATAAAAGGAAAAATAATATACAGAAAAATAAATCTTATAAGAAAGATAAAAAACAATGTAAGTGTTGGAATTGTGGAGAAATAGGTCATATAAGCCCTGATTGTACAAAGAAAAAAGTAAGAATATTACAAAAGGATTATTTTGAAATAGAAAGCGAATTAAGTGAAATATCTGATATTGAAAATTATAATAATCAAGAAATATTTATAAGTGAAGTAGATTCAGAAGATTATGGATCAGAATCTGAATAGAGAAATTGAAGAAATAGAAAATAATAACATAGAAATCCAAAAATATGAGGGAGTAGAAGGCTATGGATTAAAAGTAACTTTTGATAATAATAAATTTAGAAAGATACAAAAGTTATCCTTAGATTTAAAAATAGGAAAATGGGAAATTCTAGATAGAATATGGAGAAGAGAAAGAATAGCAATAAATGAATACCATAAGATTGAAAAAACTATAGATGTTAGAACTACTCAACGAACACATAAAATAAACCTTTTAACAAAAAATACAGTATCAGAATTATTATCAAAAAAAAATATTGTGTCTCATTGAAAGATAAAAACTTTAATGAAGTCTTAGGATTACATTTCAAATTGCATAGAAATGATATAATGGAACCAGGAGATCAAATTATGACTATGGAATATAGAT
>NW_019238725.1:117103-117235 GCF_002742605.1 Olea europaea var. sylvestris | reverse complement strand
TTGGATGAAAGTATGGATATTGAACCTCATATATTATTAGGAATGAGTTTCTTAAATGGATTAGAAGATTATAGTATAAGAAATGATTATATATAACTCATAAAGGACAAACTACATTATGTAGAATAGGAC
>NW_019238725.1:114240-115136 GCF_002742605.1 Olea europaea var. sylvestris | reverse complement strand
ATCAGGAGATCATGTTTATCCCAGATTAATAATTACCAAAGATGCAGACTCTTTCATGGTCAAGATGGCAGCAGATTATGGATTTCTGGATTTGATCTATCCAGGAAAAGATTTAAAAGAAATTGAAAAATTTGATATTATATTCAGGGCAGAAGTTTCAAAATTTGCCCAAGGAAGATCTATTTATATCAAATTTTATTCAATAAGTCCTGAAGTTGATGGAAGGATATACTATCCTGCTGAACATATTATTACCATTGGATATGTTGGCCGAGATTTCCAGATTGAAGTTGGCCGAAATAATAAATCATTGCCTAAAATCAATAAATCATGGATAAAATCTCGAAGAGTTTTGGGGATGAAAGTTCTTTACAACATTGCAAAGAACTTATATGATAAAAAATTCAGATGCTTGTGCCAATATGAAGGATGGACACTCCTTACAAATAATGGAAAAGAAAAATCTACCATTTTGAAAGAATATATCCAGAAATTTGATACTCATCAAATTAATGGAAGTCCAACAACAATTCAAGAATCATGCAGATTGAGGGAGTGCCCCACATGTAGACAAAATTGAGAGATTGATGGATGGAAAATAACCTACCACTACCAAAGCATCTGACCAGCTGTGTATGAAGACAAAGATGGAAAAGCAATAATAGAAAAGCATCTAGCCAGTTGCATATGAAGCCAAAGATGGAAAGGCAATAATAGAAGAAAAGATGCCACTTTGATGAAAAAGCAAAAAATGCTTGTGAAGATGTAGACCCCAGGAGGAAAAGAATAGAGAGGCATGTGAGCCTTTTTTCAAAATTCTGATGTATGCAATGATGTAATAGATCAATAATAGTGAGTTTGAGTCATGTATAAATAGAGATCTTTGGGGAAAGAAT
>NW_019238725.1:103541-114090 GCF_002742605.1 Olea europaea var. sylvestris | reverse complement strand
AGATTCAGAGCCTGAAGGTCACTCGGTTCTAAGAATACATATTCAAAAACAAAAGTAAGGTAAAATTATTGTCTTTGTTAAATTTAGAAAGAACTCTTCTAATATCTTGAAAGAATCGTAGGGATTATTACTTTTCATGTTTGTAAAAAACTTATCTAACATGTTATTATTATTCATAAAGCTTGCAAAGAATTATCTGAATAATGCCAGGTTATACAATTAAAGGATTAGATAATCTGTTAGAAAAACTAATGAAAAAAATAAGAAATATTTTTGCTCAACTAGAGATTATGGATATTTCATCTAAGGAATATGATAATCTTAGTAAATTACATGACAATTATATTACAGATTATTCTAATTTATTAGATCAAAGGATGGAATTATATATTAAAACTCGAAATGAGAGAAATAGAAGAATTTAGAACTATCCCAATAAATTAAGGATATCTTGTGTAAAATATGACAAATCCTTTCATTAAGGGTATTATAGACATTTTACCAAAAATGAATAGTAGCAGGTCATTTATAAAAATCTCCCTGCATGTTAGTTGGTTAATGTTAAATATAAGTGTATGGTGGCTATTGAATGGACATGCACGACAATTCTTAAAGAAGCAACCAATCTAACAACAGTTAATTTCTTCCAAACTTGCCATAGAAATATTGGGAATACAATTAAATAGGCAAAGGTTTAACCTTGAGATTATATAAAAAGGAGCTCTCAAATATGAATTTTCCATAGAGATTATATAAAAAGAGACTCTTAAATATGAATTCTCCATGGAGATTTTCCAAGCCAATCTATATAACAAATGCTCTAAGAATGTAACAAGATGGTTGAATTTATTTCAAGCGGATATAGGTTGCCATGAGACACTTCATGATATTTTTTATTTGCTATTATCAAAGAATTACTTTATTTTAATGAAAATTCTGAAGAGTAAAATTAAATGTTGATGGCCCTTTTCGATTTTCTTACCTTCAATTCCTTTATATTTTCAAGAACATGAATCTGTGTTGAAGTTTCCTTACCCTTTGTTGTCTTATTTTTAATTCTTTGCAAAGGAATTTATTTAGTCATCCTATTATCGACTTAAACCCTAATTAGGGTTTACGCACAATTTCTGTCCACATACTTGAAAATACCACATTATATCAAATAAAACCCGTAAGGTGTAAAACGGTCCAAATTGATCACTTAACATAATTGACCCAATCACAAGTATCATTATGAGCCATACAACTAACCCGTATAATTTGCAATCAAATGTGACACCCGCATATGGAATTATTCCAACATTCTCCCACTTGGACAAACATTTGATTGCTATAACAAAGTTTTAACACCCGGATTAGACTACATAGGTGGCCACAAAAAGTATAGCTCCAATGATGACACCTTACGTAACATGATCTGGTCCAACAAGAATATTAACACCGAACATGGAAGTCATTACACCAATTAAGCGATGCAAGACCATTCCACAGTTACAAATGCTTACATCCTTATCGACATGGATCCCCATCCTCCAACCAATGTGGTATGAACTTAACACCAAATGTGATAAAAAACTGTGCTAATTCATATCGATCCTCATAATGATTCAGATTAGAATGAAGCCACATGTCTCCAAAAGAGACTCATCTTATATCTTTATCTGTCATATTTCGAGATGCCAATAATATCATAATAAAAAGACATAATCTAAATGCATGCTCAAAATAGTTCATAGATAGGGGAAAAAATATTTTATTATTATAAGTTATCTACGTACCCCGTAAAGGAATCAAGCCCAAAACGTAGTTCTTTACATAAATAACTCTCACTAACCAAAAATATCAAATGTTTCCACAATACTCATATTAGTAACATGTGTCTTAAAGACTATTAGAGCGAGTCCCTTAGTCAAAGGGTCTGCAATCATTGCCTCTGTATTGATATTCTCTATTTTTTTCTGCCCTTCCTTAACTCTGTCTTTAACCATCAAATATTTGATGTCAATATACTTTGACCCATCAGAACTTTTATTATTCTTTGAAAAGAACACCACTGCACTGTTATCACAGTAGATGGTGATTGGTCTTGAGATGGAACCAACAACTTTCAAGCTAGAGATAAAATTTCTTAACCAAACAGCTTGAATTGTAGCCCCATAACACTCCACAAATTCAGTTTGCATAGTAGAAGATGTCACTAAAGTTTGTTTAGCACTTTTCCAAGAAATAGCACCACCAACTAATAGAAAAATATAATCTGAGGTTGATTTCAAATCATCTTGATATTCAGCAAAATCAGAATTTGAATATCCTACCACCTCAAGATGATTTGTACGCTGGAATGTAAGCATATAACTTTCAGTTTTCTTCAAATATCTCATAACTTTCTTAGCTGCTTTCCAATGATCTTGTCTTGGATTGGATTGAAATCTACTAAGGACACTGACTGCATAGGCTATATCCGGTCTAGTGCAAACTTGAGCATACATCAGGCTCCCTACAATACTAGCATATATAATCATCTTCATGGATTCCCTTTCTAGCTCATTCCTTGGACATTGAGTTTTGTTAAACTTATCTCCTTTTATGATAGGAACATCACCAGGTGTACAATTTTGCATATTAAATCTTTTTAGAATACGTCGTATATAAATTTTTTTGATAAAGTCCCAATAAGTCACGATATATTTCAATACCAAGAACATATAAAGCTTCTCCAAGATCGTTCATCTCAAAATTAGCAGACAACATTTTCTTTGTCTCATGAAGCAAGCCTGAGTTACTGCTAGCAAGCAGAATGTCATCAATATACAGTACAAGAAAAATAAAATTTCTCCCACTGATTTTGAGATAAATGCATTGATCAATAGTATTTTCAACAAAACCAAGAGAGGTCACAACCTCATCAAACTCCAAATACCACTGTCGAGATACTTGCTTGACTGTCTAAGGATTTGTTTAACTTACATGCTAAGTTTTCTTTCCTTTCACAACAAAACCTTCAGGTTGTTTTACATAAACCATTTCAGAAAGACCTCCATTCGAAATTGCTATCTTAACATCCATTTGATGAAACTCCAAATCGTAGTGTGCCACAAGAGCCATGATAATTCGAAAAGAATCTTTCGATGAAACAGGGGAGAAAGTTTCGACATTATCAGTGCCCTCTTGCTAAGTGAAACCTTTTGCAACCAATCTTGCTTTTTTCGTTCAACATTTCCTTTTGAATCTAATTTACTTTTGAAAATCCACTTGTTATCTACGGTCTTAGCATCTGGAGGAAGTTCAACGAGATCCCAAACTTTATTCTTTTCCATAGAATTCATTTCATCTTCCATGGCAGCTATCCATTTATCTGCCTCAGAATTTGTCAATGCTTGATTATAAGTTACATGATCAACAATATGCCCAATATTAAAATCGCTACCCAATAAATATGTAATATAATCACTGGGCAATGCAGATCTTTTTCCCTTTGTGATCTCCTAACTTGTGGTTCAAAAACCGATTCAATCGTTGTTTGAGGAATTGGAGGTTTATCTTGATTCCTTGGTTCTTCATTAACAACTTCAATTTGTTGAGAACCAACTCTTTCCTGTATAACAAGAACTGGAACAACAACTTGATTAGGTTCAACAAGAAATTCTCTCAACGTGGAACTCCCACCATCTCCAAAATCATTCTCCAGAAACATAGCAATAATGGACTCCACAATTCTCATGCCACGATTTGGACATTAAAATTTGTATCCTTTTGATCTGTCCGGATACTCAATAAAGTAGTCAAGAGTTGATTTAGGATCTAATTTCTTTTCAAATGGATTATAAATTCTAAACTCAGCTGGACATCCCCAAACTTTAAAGTGAGCCAAACTTGGCTTACGTCCTGTTCATAATTCAAAAGGTGTCTTTGCAACAACTTTACTTGGAACTCTGTTCAAAATATACATAGTTGTTATCAAAGCTTCACCCCACAAATATTTAGGCAAATTTGTTCCACTCATCATACTTTTAACCATATCTTTTAGAGTTCGATTACGTCTTTCAGAAACACTATTCTACTCAGGTGTCCCTGGCATGGTGCATTGAGGCACTATTCCACACTCTTATAAAAACTTTGCAAAATCATCCATATTTTGACTAGACTCGTCATATTTTTCATAGTACTCACCACCACGATCAGACCTTACAACTTTGATACTTTTCTCACATTGTTTCTCTATTTCTATATTGAAAATTTTGAATTTCTCAATTGCATGTGATTTATCGTTAATCAAGTAAATATATTCATATCGTGAGAAATCATCAATGAAAGTTATGAAATATTTATTCTCACTTTTAATGGAATTCAAAGGTCTACTGATATCAGTGTGTATTAAGTCCAAAATTTCATTACTCCTAGTCGAACCTTTCCTCGTAGACTTAGTTAACTTTCCTCTTATACAATCCACACAGGTGTCAAAATTAAAGAAGTCTAAGTAGGAAAGTATCTCAACTTTTACTAATGTTTCCATCATATTCTTAGAAATATGACCCAAACGCTAATGCCACAACATAAAGGATGAGTCACGAATTAAAGTCCATTTCTTTGATACATTGGTAACACATAAGACATCACCAAGAGGAGCCAAAGACAATTTATATTAATCATCACATAAAATGTCATTCCCAATCAAGCGAGAATAATTAAATTACTCAACCATTCCATTACCAAAATTAAATGTAAAACCACAAGCATTAAGTTTCGATATAGAAATTAAATTCCGTCTCATTTGCTGTACATAAACTGTATTTTTCAAAACAAGATAAGAACCAGACTCTGAAGTCAACTTCACGACTCCTATAAACTCAACCTTCACTTGAACTCCATTTGCAACGCTCAAGCTCACTTTATTCTCACTTGGCCTCCGTTTGCTTGTGAACCCTTGCTAGGAATTCACAATATGAATACTAGCTCCCGAGTCTAACCACCAAGAATTTAAAGGCACATCTACTAAAGAAGACTAAAAAAAACTAAGGCCAAGGGAATACCTGGAGATCTCTTCTTCTTTTCCAGCCAGGTCTTAAACTTAAAACAGTATTTCTGCCCGTGACCCTTCTTTTTACGGAATTTGCATTGATCATTTTTCTTTATAATTCCTTTAGAACCACTAAAATTTTTATTCTACTGACTTCGGTGGGGCTTATTACCCTTACGAAATTTAGATTTATGGTTATGAGAATGCCCCTTATTCTGTGATGGTTGAAAAGCTAATTGCACAGTTTCAACAGTTTCACGGCGCAACCTATATTCTTCTTGGGCACACATTGCTATGAGGTCATTCAAATTCCATTTATCCAACTGAGCATTGTAAGTAACCTTTAGCTGATTAAACTGGTTAAGAAGGCTATTCAAAACATTTTCATAACATACTCCCTAACACCATTTATACCATCATATTTCATATTCATCAACTTATCCATTAGATCTCCAGTTTCGACTTTACCAGATTTAATAAATTTTTCTCCTATGGTATCCATAAAACCTTTGACATTTTCATTATCGGGGATGACACCTAGAATAGAATTAGATATCGATCGTTTAATGATTTTCAAACAGAGTTTGTTGGCATTTTCCCACTTTTTATAATCGGCTACATATTCAACGGTGCTATTATTTGTGGGTTTCTTAAGCTTTTTCTCCATTGCAAAATCCAAGCCCAAACGACCAAGTGTTATTTCTACGTCTAGTTTCCATCTCACATAATTATTCCCAATCAAGATTTCAATAGCAGACAATTGATTCGAAAGAGACGAGGCATTATAAACTGTGGAAACACAAAATATCATACTCAATATTATACAAACATAATGCATGCAATTAAATGAATGGTAAAATATCCAACCAATTAATATGGGCTATTAATTAGATAATCCGTAATTAAAACAAAGACATGAATTTTATTATGGTAAGAACCTAGATGTACCATCATAAAGTCGTCTTTGGGCTGACAATACAATATGCTTTAAGGTACTCTTAAAACACATCATATAGCTAGTTAAGAAAATCACATTGGCTTTCGAAATATCAACACCTTTGGGCAGAAGGAAATTTCTAGACCAAAATAAGCCGTTAACTGCCTTATGTCGTTTTCCAAAACATCACATATAATAACACATTTGGGCAGGATATTATATGCAATAATCATTGTTGCGCAAAAATAAATATTTTTTTGTTGCAGAGAAAACCAAATAAGTAATAATGAGTGTGCCACTTTGATAGATACCACCCATTTTTATTTCAAAATATTTCTCTTTGTGGGAAAAATAAGGATCGTCTCAAATTCCATAAGAATTCAATTACAAAACAATAATTACGCAACAAATTATAATCATTAATCGATGAAAGACAAAAATTCATATGTGATTGAGAGACGAAATTGGCAACAAAATTTCAAAAATGAAATTTAATTGCATAAACAATGGCAATAATTAAATACATATACAATTTAATGAAAAATATAAAAATCGTCAATCAAATTATTATTATTATTATTTGATATATTTTAATCGGGTCAATAAACATTTAATTTGGTAAAACTAAAACATAGATCAAACCCATCAAAAATATAATTCTAAAATCCTTTTATAATTCAAATTTGAACCCAGGATCCAAAATTAAAGTCAGGTCCTTACTTTGAAATTACAATGTGACCCCAATTTGTCCCATCTCACAAACTGCAAGACAACTCCCATCCCCAAATATATTTCACCCGGCTGAAATAAGAGATTAAAGCCCAAAAGTAAAACCACCATTCTTCTCTCATCTGCCGTCGCCGAATGAAAATTAAAACCATAAAATCCACCGACCTTCAATGGCAGCTTCACTGCCGCCCGAAAAAAAGAAGCCGCATGACGAGACACACCCATCGTGCGACTGACAAAAACAGCGAAAAAAGTGTTGCCACCACGCGATGAACGGCGGGTGCTATTGTCCAATTATTCTTCCACCCTTTTCTCCTCCAATAACATTAATCACAATTTCAATCAATTCACAAATTAAAATTGATACAAAAACAATAGAAAGTGGAAGATGATGTGCATATGTTTATATTGCTTGTGTGTGGAAGTGGCCCTATATAGACCACCAGCGCCGACGATAATGTGGTGGTGCAATTGCAGCCATGGGTAGGAGATAAAAGGGGTGGGCTTACAGATTCTAGTTTTGGGATTCGGTTAAAGCATTTAAAATATGCCCATATGCAAAGATCACGGATATAAGGAAAAAAGAATTTCATTAAGGATTTCGATCTTAACATGAAGACTCTGATACCAATTGTTAATATTTAGTTTTAATCATGTTAAGAATCGATAATCACAATCCAATAAATTAATAAAACAAATTCATCCCTGCGGAAGCCATTGTTGATATGAATAATAGTTGTAATAGCTGCCAAGATCTTTCCCTCCTTACTCCTCACAAAATATCAGCTATCAATGGGGCAAGCTAATGAAAATACAATTCAGAGAGGAGAGGAGAGGAGACATAGCCTTTATATAAGAATTTATTTAGTCGTCCCATTATCGACTTAAACCCTAATTAGAGTTTACGCACAATTACGGCCCACATACTTGAAAATACCACATTATATCAAATAAAACCCGCATGGTGTAAAACGACCCAAATTGATCACTTAGCATAATTGGCCCAATCACAAGTATTATTATGAGCCATACACATAACACGTATAATTTGGAATCAAATGTGACGCTCACATATGGAATTATTCGAACATGTAAATCAAAATTGGTAAATATATGAAGCAGGAAAAGAACTTCACATACATAAAAAAATGACAACATTGCAATTCGAATATTTGTCATGTCGATCAATTCCATCAAATCTTTGAGTAAATTGCACATAGCACATTTTCTTTCCAACTTGAGGGTCCATCGACCATCATGAAACACATAAGTTCCCTTAGAGCCTTACTATTATTTATATAGTGATCACAATCAGCATTAAGCAATAAAGGAGCATTTGAGATGATAGCTGACACATGCACCTGCATATACAGTTATTAAGGAAAATAGTTGTTAGACAAGCTCAAAACACAAATTGGGAATCTTTCACTAAGGATTTTTTCTGTTATATGGTTAAAATACATCTTTAAAAAAAGAATTTATAAATAAAAAAAATATCCTTGACACTACTGTAAAGCAGAATATGATAAAAGAAACAAAATAGGTTGACCTACTTGGGTAAATCAGTGTCATCCATCTCATCTCAACCATAGTTTCCACTTTTATCTCCTTGATGCTTCACCACTTGACATTTATCATTCTGTTTTTTCTTCCATTTCCTTCCAGGCAACGGTAACATACCCATACATAGCTAAATCTTTCTTAGGATTCATCAACCAGGGTAGAACTACCATATCAGTAGATATATTAACCTTCTATTTAATCCCAGCAAATTAATTAGGGAACTGCTCTAGTATCTATGAACTTACTATTCACGGAGGAATCAGAAAATGGTATAAGATGGATTCGCATTCCCCAACCCATGAATGGTGGAATGATGAGAGCATGCTTAGCAGCTAAGATCGTATCATCCTTTATCAAAATGTAAATTTTCATCAAAAAATTTAACACGAAAAATAATGTTAACTTAATTTAGAATAAAATTGCCATGAGTCCTCCACCAAATTTTCAACTCATAAAATAACAATAATGTGTTCAAAAAAAGATAAAAAACAATTCAAGTTTAATCTACCTCTTAACCATAAGTAAGGATAGCAATTTCAAAGCCAATAGCTGCCGAGTCCAACTTGGACGAAATTGTAGTTCCAAAAGCATTTCGACCAATATCAGCAATCTGATGAGGATCTCTTTTCTCATTGCCATTGTAATCAAATTCATTATCCAGACCATCAAATTTATCCTCGTCTTCATCTCCATCAACTCTAGGATCCCCTAAAAAGAAATTCAAAAGTGTTAATCAAACTATTACCAAAAGCAAAAGGCATTGAAGAATAACTTAAGTAAAAGTTTAGTAAATGAGAAGAAGCATCTATGAATTACTTTTTATACGCATGTATCTGATTTTGCAATGAAGACAAGCTTGATTACCCTCTCTTATTTGATATTCATAGCATGGTCTACAAATAGGGAAGACACATTCATTGCAGGCAACAAAAGTGACGTAGCGAAAGATTATAGGAAAGATGAACAACTCTTGTGAAAAAACTCACAAAATTTTTATTTTTATTTCTATTTCTATTAATCAATGAGGCCACAGAGGGCTTACATTGCTTTGGAAAACCCTAGTAAAATTTGAAAAAATTAAAATGTAATAAAAAAAGATTTTTTTTTTCAAAAATGGAAAAAATCGAGATAATGACTAAAATTAAAAGTCCTAATCCTAAAGGTTATCCTCCTATAATAAAAAAAAAATTACCAAAAAAGGAAAAAAAGGCATAAACGAAGGCCTTAATAAAGAAACTTGCCCGAAATCGGGCCTACGTCAGGAGCAAAGCTACCGTGTCTTGTTTATTGGCCTGTTTCCAATCAAATTTGCCTAAAATCTCGTCAAAAAGGGAAAAGTCCAAAATTTCTCCAAAAACTCGGAAGTAAGCCTATCCACTTTTCCATACACTTTAATTCCTTCTCCACCACATCAAAAAGGTTCCCCATCCATTGTAATTTCAATATCATTTCCAGAAACACGAGGGACTACCTTTCTTCTTCCTCTTAGCTCATGAAGATTCCATCGAAATATTAGTAAAATCAAAACCCATAGACAATATAAAGAAAGCATCTCAATGCAAAAAAATATAAACCCATCAATCAATCCAAACCCTAAAATTAAATCCAGATATGGGAGTATTTATGTAATCAATTACTGAGTAATACAAATAGACAGAAATCTAATCATACGTTGCGAAATTGAAGGAGACCGAGTTAGTCGAGATAAGATAGAACTTGGTGAACTGACTCGACGAAAATCTCCGCACAGCGCTGAGACTACTCAATCTCTCTGCACCCCTAAGAACTAAGTTCTTCGTGCAGTCGCAACGCCCTCACGAAGTAAGCTCTCCACGTGGCTGCACCTTGGAATTTTCATTTTTTATCGTTTGTATTTATATTCATGGTTGAAATTCAAGTTAGGGTCCGTTTGATTGTAAAGATGAAATTGAATTGCCAAGAAAACGAATTCCAAGAAATTGAATTGCCTATAAATTATTTTCCTGAGAATTGTAAATTATTGTGTTTGATTGATATAATTTTTCACGCGAAAAATGTTGAAATAAAAGTATTTTTTGGTGTTTGTTTGACTTTATTTTACATGAAAATTATCAATTAAAGGGATAGAATTTACTGGTATTGAAGATGAAATTTGTTCCCATTGCCGAAAAAAATCAAAAAAATCATTTATCTTTTAGTGTTCGTTTGGCCTTGTTTTAAACGAAAATTATCTATTAAAGGAAAATATTTTTTTACAATAATTCTTAAAATTTGTTTCCATTGCAAAATAATAATAATAATAATAATAATAATAATAATAATAA
>NW_019238725.1:42264-103527 GCF_002742605.1 Olea europaea var. sylvestris | reverse complement strand
GGAAAAAAAAAAAAAAAAAAAAAAGGGTATCAAACAAGGTTAAAGTGGAAGATGGGATTAAAATTCCATTTTCCATAGAATTTCAATGGCTATCAAACACTACCTTAGATTTGCTAATAAATAAATTTTATTATATATTGTGTTTTTTGAATAATTTGTGCAGATGCTTTTAGAATACTGTCTCCAAACCAATAATTTTCTGTTATTATCACTCAATTTCCAATCACCCGTTAAAGATTTTGTAAAACTTATAGATGCAGATCAACAAGTTTCTTTAATATGTAATAACTTTTATGAATTTATTTATGGAGATATTTAAAGAGCAAAAAACTCGATGAAGAAGATGAGTACTAATGTGGTTTGATTGTCAAGTACTCGCAAGGAACAAATTCTGAAAATTTTTAAATAGTCAGACGAGACGAAACCATACTTTCTCAAATCAACTTTCTCAAATCAAAGCTAAAGTATGAACACTATGAAAGTTAAGAAAAATTTAAGGAACGAACACATGGTAAAAGCTTAAACTTTCACATATCATAATAATCTGACACAAGAAATGAACAAATCTTCATCTACCTACCTAAAAAACTGCAACGTACAAAACTCCATCTTCCTAAAATATTTGTTCACCTACGATTCTTCTGCGCAATTTAGGTCCTTCCTTCTATAGATTCGACAATACAAAAATGCATTTACCCCAATTAACATTGACGATGATTTCAGTTTGCTAGCAAAATTATAGCAGCAAGAGTATGGAAGAGAAATACAAAAGAAAGAAGAAGAAAAATGAGCTTGCGGGCATATATGGTCGCCTCGTCGCGGAGCGTGGGGCGGGGTGGGCCCCGTGAAGAAAAAGTAAAAAAAAAAAAAATTAAAAATAATTTTATTTATAGATAATTCATATGTTAAAAACTCATTTTAAATTTATATTTTATTTTCTAATAATAACATAATTCGAAACTTTCAAAATGTAAAAATAAAAAAATAAAAAAATAAAAAAAATTAAACGGGACAACAAACGGGGCAAAAAATTTCCCCGTCCCCGCCCCGGGGCGGGGCGGGGTTTTAGCCAAACGGGACGGGGTGGGGGTGCCCCGCCCCGTTGCCATCACTAGGAGTGGATGGTTGAGTAAGAAAATGAAGACATAACAAATGCCTTACCCTTCCCTATTAAAGAACCAAACAAAATCGTTTTCACTTGTTGAAATGAGAAAAAGAAAAAGGAAATTGGTGGAGGACAACACATATTTGTGACACCTGTCTTGTACTTCTTAGCCCCTTTTATATATGTAGGATGTATATATTTTATTGCAAGTTATGAACCATAAATATTAGTGTGTTTGATTAGCTCTATTTTCTATGAAAAATATTATTATGTTTGATTAATATTTTTTTTTCATGGAAAACATTTTTCAATTTTTGGTCATGTAATCATATTTTTCTCGAAAACAAAGAAAATATTTTCTTTAGGAAGATGTGGTTTTTATTTTCCAAGTCATTTCGCTTTCTCTCTCATCTTTTATATCCTCCTCTCATCTATCCATCAATAAAAAAATGGACAAATATAATATTTTTTAGGTTGAAAACTAAATCAATCAAATACATTTAATTAATAGTTTTCATATAAATAAGTTATAGGCCATTGAATTGTTTAGAATTAATTTTCTTTTCATATAAATTTTATGCTCGAAATTAAAAGCAGCATTAAAATTTTTTGACCATAATTGATTTCTACGACCTAAGAGATTTTTTGAAGTTAAAAATTCCACTGATAATCCAACCATGTAAAAATGTTTATGGTGAAGTTTTTATATTTTACATATATTTAATACATATTTTTTCAAAGAGAATTGCACATAAGAAATTATACGGAGATTCATGCTCACTCCACTATGTGAAAATACTTCACTCTCTCACCCTAGCTAGTTACTAATGGACTGTGAGTTGTGACTGATATTGCGGTGAATTATTGGATTCCGCTGTAGATCAACTATGATTTGATTGCTTACTTAATCGGTTTTAGCTTAAATTAAAATAATCTAACGAAATAATGTTAATATAGGAAAAAGTTGGAGCAATATATATATATTTTTTAATTATGAAATGCCTGAATATATTTATTTCATAGGAGCGTACCTTTTTTGATAGATAGACTTGTGTTGAAGGTAACATCTACATTTTCTTTAGGGCAAAATTTTGTGGAAATATTGAAAAAAAAATTGGATAATATTAATTGTAGGGCTATGATGCCAACAGACCGCCAGCGACAATGATGATAATTGGCGAAGACCCAAAAATGGTTTTCATATTAAATGCAATTGCCCAAGAACATGTCCTGACTAAAATAGATCCCTTGGTTGCCCTATCAGGTCATATCTGACTTCTGTAGTTTGGCTAATTGTTTTTCTAGATTCTTCTCTCTTTATGTTCATCTTCCAAAACTCTGGCTGGAAGTTTGATTTTTCTGATTCTCTTTGTGAAATCTGTACACTCTGTGTTTGTGTGTGTGCATTTTATGATCTTCGTGACTTCTTTTAATAAATAGAGGAGTAATTTAAGGTCTGGGTTAGGGTTTCTTCAGGGTCGTACAGATGGGTACAATTCTTGAGTTTGAGCCATAAGTACAATTCTTGAGTTTGAGCCATAGTGTGATTTACTTCACCTTGATACCTTGACAGTGTATCCTGAAATAAATCAAAGGAAACCTATTCTTCTTTTGAATCTGTATTATATTCTTGAGTTTACTGTATTTTGGTTCGATAAATAGCATAAGAAATATAATAAAAAAGATCTAATTTTTTTTTCTTCTTTGATACTATTTAATGTAATACAATTAATATTATCATACAAGACATTTAAATACTAACATATTTGGAGATTTTGTTACATGTTACTCAATGCTTATTTGGGACAATTTAAAAAGTTGCTAAAATTGAAGTCAAAATCAAGAATTAATTTTAACAGCAAATTTTATCCTTTTTTAACTCCACATTTCATCAAATTTTATTTGCCAAAACTTTTATAAATTTTTTTGTCAAACAATCCCTTAATTTGTATTCCCTCATGTAATTGTCATCACATATATTTAAATCATTTATGTAATTTCAATATCAAGTGTTTGCGTTTGGTCATAAGTCATATTCTCTCTTTCTTTATTTCGTATGAGAATTAGTTCATTCTTATAACAGCACAAGAGAAAAACATGCATATCATGTGCATACAATAACAATCACAAATAAACATAGTTTAAATTTGAGCCCAATTTATGTAACATCCAATGCCGATGCTAGTCCTAGCTTTTTAGGGGAAACTTTGTACATAGTATTTGGTTTTAGATCGTCCCTTGAAATCAAAGTAACACACTAAGTATCCCCAAAAGTTATTTCTCATATTAAAAACTTGCTTTTAAACATGTTTTTAATAATCTACTGCAAATACTTTGTTTGGCTATAAGAACCTTTAGAGGGAGATAATATAACTTTTTCATAATACCCTTTTACAACAAATAGATCCCCGTGAAACGAATTAAAAAAAATAGCCTAGGACCTACTTGAAATAAATTAGAAATTTAATAGATAATTGAATTTTTAGTACCAACCCTATATACTATTCTACTTGATTGTTGCCCCTTAGAACATTCTCCTACATACCTTGTCTTGTTAAGAGCAATATAATCAATTCTTTAATCCTAAAGTTTACAGATAATACAAAAGCAAATACATAATTTTATTTGGTGCTAATACTGAATAGAGCTTTGTTTTGTTCAATTAAAAAAGTTGATTAAAATCAACAATTAATTTTAATTACACATTTCATGTAAATCCCAACTTTTAAACAACATATTTCTAATAGAATAGAATATTGAGATAAATTGTAGTATCTTTAATGAATACTATCAGCAAAGTATATAGAGCCAAGATAGATACAACAATTTGTCTAGTCACAAGCCGAAATACAAGGAATATAATTACAAAGTTTTAATATATAAAAACTCTATCTAATTAGTTATACCTATTGGATAGGATTTAATCTTTAATACTTGAAGTATATTTGCAGGCCATGTTATTATACCCCTTAAGATGGAGTTTGAAAGGGAGGCCAACCTTGTCCTTGAGAAGAAAAAATCTAGTTTTGCGAAGTAGTTTTGTTAAAGCATCAGCAAGTTGATTAGCAGAAGAAACATGTACAACATGAAGAAGACCATTTTGAACTTGATCACAAAGGAAATGAAAATTAATAACCACATGTTTCATTCGTGAATGGAAAACTAGATTGGAGCAAAGCTGAGTAGCCCCAACATTATTACAATAAAATACATAATTTGCAGGAAGACGTACATGCAGGTCTCATAACAAAGAACAGATCCAATGAAGTTCAGCTGTTGTTGTAGCAACTAAATAGTATTTAGCTTCAGTAGAGGAACGAGCTACAGTTCGTTGCTTCTTTAAACTCCAAGAAATAACATTTAGTCCAAGATAAACAATATAGGCACTAATGGAAGAAAAATCATTGGATTTCTAGCCCAATTAGCATTGAAAATGGCATGTAAGGACAAATGAGAGTCTTTAAGTAGCTGAAGACCTTCACTTATAGCGCCACAAAGATAATGAAGTAACCGTTTAATAAGAGCCTAGTGCTCAGTATTAGGCCTGTGCATAAATTGTGATTGCTTATCAACCGCAAAAGCTCAAGATGAGTAAGAAGGAGATATTTAAGACTCCCAAGTACTTTTCGAAACACTGTAGGTTAATAAAGAGCAATCCTAGACTGCAATGTAAGAGAAGAAGAATTCGTAGAAAGATGAGTTGTCACTGGTTTAGCAGCAGACATATGAGTTCTCTTAAGAATATCCATTAGATTATGAAGTTGAGAAAGCAAAACATCATGGTTGTTTGGGACAACCTCCATACCAAGAAAATATGACAACAAACCAAGATTCTTTAAAGAGAAACAAGTAGCCAAAAGATTAACAAACCGATCTACTAAAGAATTATTATCCTTTGTTATAATCAGGTCATCAACATAAACAAGTAGATAAAGTATGTGTCCATGTGAGTTGAGAACAAAAAGGTAAAATATCAGCATGCAAGTTTTTAAACCCAAAGTTGAGAAAAAAATTGCGAAGTTTTAGATACAGGCTTGGGAACTTACTTGAGCCCATAGATAGCTTTTATAAGTTTATAAACTTGAAATGGATGACCTTGATCAATAAAGCCATGGGGTTGAGCCATGTATACAGTCTTAGAGAGGAGTCTTTGCAAGAAAGCATTATTAATATCAAGTTGACTAAGAGACCAGCCACGACTCATAGCTAGACTTAATACAAGTCGAATAGTGGTGGGTTTAACCACGGGACCGAAAGTATCATGATAATCTACTCCCTGGTGTTGGTAAAAACCTTTTACAACCAAGCGAGCTTTATACCTGTTAATAGAGCCATCCGAGTTACGCTTGATTCTAAAAATCCATTTGCATCCAACAATATTATGACTAAGTTCACGAGATACTAATTCTCATGTCCCATTCCGAACTAGACCATCATACTCTTCTGACATGACCTGGCACCATTTTGAATCTTTAAGAGCTTGGGTCATGGTTGTGGGTTCAATATCAATGGATTTGGATAATTGGATGTGAATGTTAAGTTTCTGTATAAGTTTATGAATGTTAGATTTTGCGCGGGTGGTCAATGAGTGAGTTAGTTGGGACATGATGCGGGAGGCTTGTCTTGTGGGTGGTGGATTAAGTGTTGGTGGGTTGGGAGGGTTGATTCTGGAAGGTGTAGAGTCAGAGGATATGATTTCTATGGTGACAGTTTGTGTTGGAACCTTACCATGGGATTGCCTACTGAAAGGCAAATGTCACAAAATATTAAACTGAGAAGTAAGTAAATGAGAAACAGCCTAAAGTAAAACAGTGCAGAAAATTAAAAATTCAACACAAGATTTCTTTTGGCCTAAGCCCCAGAGGTTCGGCGACCGCGTCAAATACCTTGATCCCCCGTTGAGCATCCAACAAGTTGGATTATGCTCGGTTGCACTATAATAGCCAAAAATTGGCAACGAAGGGTTACAGATGTTCAACAAATACAAGGAGATAGAGCAAAGACACTTATCTCTCAAGATCGAACCCAACACCTTCGAAGAATCACAAAGAATCTTCACTGCTTCCCTCTCAAAACATCACAACTCAAGAGAACACATGATTTTATAGATAATCACTCAGAATATCTAACCAGATCACTAAGATTTACATGTTTAAGGCCTCAAATCAGATATTTGAGCCAAAGAATCAAAAACAGATGAAACCCTAACCAGACGAGAGCTTTTTCTCTCTCATAAAATGAAGAGTCAAACGCGTTAATGAGAGTCAGTCAAGTCCCAAGTGAAACAACACAAAAAATAGAAGGTTCCAGATTCAATCCAACCGTCGAGATCAAGCATCCAGTTGAAAGTGTCAATTTAATAAAGTTGCAATTCATAAAACATGACTTTTTAGCATCGTAAAATCCTGGAAGCATATAACGAAGGTTCAAGTCTCACATTCTCCACCTTGCTACCAGAATTTTTGGAACTATAGTGCAGCCAGGAGCAAATCCTTAACTCATTTTCATTTGCTCTATGTACCTGTACATAAATCACAAAGAATCAACAGATAAAAGTTTCAAATAGTTTAAGAATTTATTTAAAGGAATTACTTTTGTACCCATATCTGATGGATTAAACTGAATAGAAACTTTTTCAATCTTAATTTCACCTTTTGAAATTATATCTCCTATAAAATGGTACTTAACATCAATATGTTTCGATCTATCGTGAAACATAGGATTTTTGCTTAGGTGAATTGCACTTTAGTCATCAGAAAATAGCACAGTGTGATTATCATCAAAATCCATTTCAGTCAGTAAGCCATTTTACCAGATCTCCTCCTTAACAGCATCAGTAGCTGCTATATATTCTGCCTCTGTAGAGGACAGAGCAACTATTTTCTGAAGTTGAGACTTCCAACTAATAGTAGTACCATACAGTGTATAAAAATAGGATGAGGTTGATTTTCTATTATCTCTATTCCCAGCAAAATCAGAAATAGTATACCCTTTCAAACTTATCTCATTTTTATTTGATTTAAACACTAATCCTAAATTTGACAATCCCTTAAGATACCGCAATAACCACTTCAAAGCATGCCAGTGTTCTTCACTAGGATTACTCATGAATATACTTAAAATGTTAATACTATATACAAGGTCAGGTCTAGTGCATATCATTAAGTACATTACAGAACCAATTATATTAACATATGGGATTTTTTACATTCTACCATATTCTTCTTCAGATTTAGGACAACATTCAGAAGACATTTTAAAGTGATTTGCAAGAGAAAGTGTCACAGGTTTACAGTCAAACATATTAAATTTTTTCAAAACTTTTGACACATAATCACATTGATTCAGAAATAGTATATTTTTATCTTTGTTTCTCCAAATTTGCATGCCTAATATTCTTTTGGCAACACCAAAGTCTTTCATATCAAACTCTGATTTTAACTTTGATTTAATATCATCAATTTCAGATTTATCTGAACTAGTCAAAAGCATATCATCCATATAAAGGACCAAATATAATGAGTTTTTAACTCCATCACCTTTATAGTACAGACAAGTATCATATTGGCTTCTTCTAAAATCAAGTTTTAAGACAAAGCTGTCAAACCTCTTGTTCCATTGTCTAGGTGCTTGTTTTAGGTCATACAAAGATTTCTTTAGTAAACAAACAATATTTTCAGGATCACCCTTTGCAAAACCAATAGGATGTTTCATATATATGGTTTTATCCAATTCCTCATACAGAAAGACAGTCTTAACATCAAGTTGATCAAGTTCCCATTTAAATTGAGTAACAATAGCAAACAAGCATCTAATGGTGACATACTTAGCAACAGGAGAAAAAATTTCAGTGTAATTCATACTCTCTTTTTGTGTGAAACCTTTTGCTACAAGTTTGACTTTATATGTAACATTTTTACTGTCACTTTCCCCAAGTTTTACTTTATAAATCCACTTGCAGTCAATCAATTTTTGTCCTTTAGGTTTGTCAACCAAAATCCATGTTTTATTTGTAAGTAATGAGGACATCTCATCTTCCATTGCCATTTTCCAGTTTCTGCTTTCTTTACATTTAATGGCTTCTTCAAAAGAATTTGGCTCACTTTCAAACAGGTCTTGGTAAGAAAATAAAGAACAAATGTGTCACTATCAAATCTGGTAGAGGGTTTGATTTGCCTCCTTTCACTATCTCTTGTGAGTTGATACTCATCAAGGGGAAGAGCTGCAGAATCACTCTCTTTAGTTTGATCAAATTCAGTTTCAGTTTCAGGTAGTGCAACATTTTTTCATTGGCATTATCCCCTACAATAGACACAGAGGTATTCTCATTGCTGCAGGAGGACTCCACCTCAATTTGAACATATTTTTCAGTTGGATTTTTCTCTTTTCATTCAATACATGGCATCATTGACTCATTAAAATAACATCCTTTCTTATTATTACCCTATACCCCTTTTCTGATTTGATCCATAGTCTGTACCCTTTTACATTGTCATCATATCCCAAGAATACACACTTTAATGATCTTGATTCTAATTTACCAATATTTTGATGAGCATAAGCAGTACAGCCAAATACTTTTAGATAAGAGTAATTTACAGGGCTATTTGACCACACAGATTCAGGAACATCAAAGTTTAAAGCACTAGGAGGACTACTATTAATCAAGTAGGTAGCAGTTTTAACTGCTTCACCCCAAAACATCTTAGGCAGTCCATAACTTAAAAGCATACATTTGACTTTGTTCAATAAAGTTCTGTTCATTCTTTCAGCCATTCCATTTTGTTGTGGTGTGTGAGGAGCAGTTTTGTGTCTCATTATACCATATTCTTTATGAAGATTGTCAAATTCATAATTACAGAATTCCAAACCATTATCAGTTCTCAAATATTTTATTTTACAATCAGTCGGATTTTCAACTTGAGTTTTCCAATCCTTAAAAGCAGAAAATGTCTCATCTTTTAATTTCAGTAAATGAACCCAGACTTTCCTTGAAAAATCATCAATTATAAGCAAAAAATACTTGAAACCAATCAATATAGAGACAGAGGTAGGACCCCACAAGTCAGCTTGCAAATACTCAAGTCTTTGTTTGGATTTATGGATTCCAGTTGGAAAAGGAAGTTTAACTTGTTTTCCCAAAATACAATGTTCACAAGTACCAAAATCACCAAGATTATGTTTTCCAAATACACCTTTAGAATGCAGGTTCAGTCCCTTTTTATCAATATGACCAAGTCTTTCATGCCACAATTTAGCCAGAGTAAAGTTTTCAGACATAACAGAAGCAGTTAATCCAACTAAGGGTTTACCATTGAGGCAATAAAGGCCATGTCTCTTAGGGACTGAAGTGACCAAGTCATTCCCCCTAAGAATTTTTATATGTCATTGACTCATAATTATGTTAAACTCCTTGTCATCTAGCATTCCTAAGGACACTAAGTTTTTTTTTTTAATCTGGGACATGTCTTGTGTTCTCAAGGAACAAAACATTATCATTTTCTAATAACAATTTGACAATCCCAATTCCAATCACTTTGCAGGCAAAATTATTGCCCATTATAACCTGCCCCCCTTTAGTTTTCTCCAAATTTATAAAATAGTTTTTATTGGGGCACATGTGAAAGGAACAGTCTGAGTTAAGTTTCCATTCATCACTTTGACATTTTTTAGTACTCATCAAAACAAAACCGTTTTCGGTTTTGGTTTTATCATAGGCCAAGGCATTACTTCCATCAAAAACTTTTTCTTTTGAATCATTTTTCATTTTGAAACAATCTTTTGCAAAATGACTAAGTTTGCCGCAATAATAGCATTTTTTTCACCTTTTGCATTATTCTTGGTCTTACTCCTATCAGTCCACTTTTTATTAGTTTTTGAAAACTTAAAATTTTGAGTAGGTTTTTCAAAGGTTTTTTCCTTTTGTTAAAAAACCAGTTCTAGTGTGACTGTTACCTGATTTAGCCTTGATCTCTAGAGCTTTATTTCTCAAAGCATTGGTTATAACATCAAGTGTGAGTTTATCTCTGCCATATTCAAGTGCAACTTTAATCTCTTTATACTTGTCACTTATGGAGTTCAACAGGACTACAGCCAATTGATCTTTTGAAAGTTTTTCATCACAATTGGCCAAGTCTTGGATAAGTTTTGTAAATCTACTCAAGTTTTCTTCTAAGTCAACTGCAGGATCCATTTTAAAAGAAAAGAATTGTTTTAAAAGAAAACACTTATTTGGAGTAGTTTTGGTCTCATATTTTGCCTTAAGTTTTGCCCAAAGATCAGAGGCAGTGGTGGTTTCACCCACTTCTCTGATCACATTATCAAATAGGTACAAAAATATAGTGCTCCAGGCAATTTCTTCAAGTTCAGATTAGTGGGTGCTAAACTCTCAGGCCATAAATCATCTAATGTCTTAGCACATTTCATTTGCATCAAAATGGCTTTCATTTTCTGACTCCACATATTAAAATCAATTTTATCGTCAAATTGACTAACTTCAAATTTAGCAGTAGCCATTATGCATGCAAGTTATCACACAAAGATTATCAAGGATTCAGAACAATTGAAGCAAGAAGTCCAAGTTACCAATTTGAAATCACAGTAAATATAGAGTAGTACAGGATTTCACTAATCTTAAAATATCAACAGAGAAAGTAGGCAAGATCAATCAATAGAGAGCAATCACTGAGATCAATTACGAGGTTTCAGAGATCCCTCCAGCATGATTCTCTAAAGTTACACACCCGTACTTGATTTATCTAAGATTCCAGAGGCCTCACAGGAACCACTGGACAAAGATTAGTCTCAAGGAGGTTTCAACGGTGTACTGAAAAATTCGAGAAAGTTCAAGAAACCCAAATTTCGTAAATGTAATATACAATAAATTGAAAAGATCTCACCAAGCGAGTTTAATAACTCGAAGTAATTAAAATTTGTTTTTCAGCAGTTCCAAAAATTCCAAATCTGTTGTAGATCCACCTTTCTCTCCAAGATCCAGGTATCATGCTCCTCAGTGTGGCTCTGATACCACTGAAAAGCAAAGGTCACACAATATTAAATTGAGAAGCAAGTAAATCAGAAACGGCCTAAAGTAAAACAGTGCAGAAAATTAAAGATTCAACACAAGATTTCTTTTGGCCTAAACCCCAGAGGTTCGACGACCGCTTCAAATGCCTACATCTCCCGTTGAGCATCCAACAAGTTGGATTACGTTCGATTGCACTATAATAGCCAAAAATTGGCAACGAAGGGTTACAGATGTTTAACAAATACAAGGAGATAGAGCAACGACACTTATCTCTGAAGATCGAACCAAACATCTTCGAAGAATCACAAAGAATCTTCACTGCTTCCCTCTCAAAACATCACAACTCAAGAGAAAACATGATTTTACAGATAATCACTCAAAATATCTAACCAGATCACTAAGATTTACACGTTTAAGGCCTCATATCAGAGATTTGAGCCAGAGAATCAAAACTAGATGAAACTCTAACCAGACGAGAGCTTTTTCTCTCTCATAACACCAAGAGTCAGACGCATTAATGAGAGTCAGTCAAGTGTCAAGTGAAACGGCACAAATAATAGAAGGTTCTAGATTCAATCCAACAGTCCAGGTCAAGCCACGTGTCTCCATCCAGTTGAAAGTGTCAATTTAATAAAGTTGCAATTCATAAAACACGACTTTTCAGCATCATAAAATTATGGAAGCATATAACCAAGGTTCGAGTCTCACACCTACGAATGTCCACATCAGATGGTTGCATAAGTGGTTGGTTGGAAGGGTTGATTGTAGAAGGTGTAAACTCAGGGGATATCGTTCGTGTAGTGACAACTTGTTTTGAAACCTCACAATGGGATTGCTTTTGAATGTCCATATCAGATGGTTGTATGATTGGTGGTGAGGTGTTGACCTGAAGTATTGTTGGAACCCAGGTCGAGATGGTATTAGACTTCGGACATGGAGAGGAGGTAGATAAAGATTTAAAGGGAAAAATAGACTCAATGAATGTAACATGTTTAGAAACATACATTTTTATGTTGAAGGATCATAACAAAGGTATGTCCTTTGAGTTAGAGAATAACTAAGAAATATGCATGCTTTAGAACGAGACTCAAGTTATGAGAATTATATGGTCTAAGCCAAGGATAGTATAGACAACCAAATATTTTAAGTTTAGAATAATTTGGAGATGTATCGAAAATTTATTCATAAGGAGAAGAGAAATTCAATGTAGAAGTTGGCATGCGATTAATTAGATATACTACAGTAACAAAGGCATGATGCCAATTTGTTAAAGGAAGTAAAAAATGATAGAGCAAGGTGAGTCCGGTTTCAACTATATGAAGATGTCGTCTCTCAGAATAGCCATTGTACTCAGGTGCGTGAGATGGTGTAGTTAAATGAGATACACCATGAGTAGCAAGAAAACTGGCAAGAGTTATAAATTCACCACCATTATTCGAATAAAGTGTGTAGATGTTAAGATTGAAATGTCTATCTACAATGGCTTTGAATCTAATAAATACTTTTTTTACTTCATGTTTTTGTTTGAGATGATAAAACCAAATAGAGAAAATGATTTGAAGTGGTTGAGTGGAGAGAAAGGTTGAATTAGAAAATTAAAGTTTATGACTTTCATTGCAGTGGTAGGCATTACATGAAAATAAGAAGAAATAGAAGATAATGCATCTAAATGATATCTAAAATTTATTTGTTTCAAAATGGGAAAGGATGGATGTCCCAATCTGTGATGCCACTCAGTCGATGTGGTCTTGACACTAGAAAATGCAAGCAATGGAGAAGAGATTAGCCACTCATACATACCATCTTTAGTTGGACCCTTCAAAAGTATTTTTTTCGTGCTAAGTTCCTTCACCAAAAAAGAAGAGGGTAAGAATAAAATGGAAACATTGTTGGAAGCGCAAAATTGTGATATAGATATCAATTTTTTTCATGCTAGGCGCACACAAAACATTGTTTAGGGAAAATTTAGCAGTAGGAGTTCTGAGAGAGGTGAAATCAGTGTGACTGATAAGAAGACCCATGCCATCTCCAATCATTATGTCATCAGAACCTGTATAAGTAGAGGAAAGAGATAGATTGCTCAAGTCGGAAGTGACATGGTGGGAAGCAACACTGTCCAGAAGCCATGCTAGAGTGTTGGAATTGTTGGTAGCGAAATGAGCTCTTGATTGCCATTGTGAAGATTGTGTTGTTGCTGTATTTGTATTGTTGGATTGTTCATCTCGGACTAATCGAAATGAAGGACAATGTTTGGTAGTGTGTTCCTGAATTCTACAATTTGACAATAGCCAAGGTATGGTAATAGATAAGGTCGAACACCACTATTGTTACCAGCAGTGTTTGGTGCGGGAAGGCAATCACCATAGTTGGGTGACGGACACTAACTTGTGTTTTTGTTACCATTGTTTGGAGATTTCCAGCTAGTGTTGGACTGTGAACCATTATTGGCTCGACTTGTTAGATTAGCAGAGGCAGGAAAGTAGTGTGTATCAGATTTGTTACCTTACAGAGATGCTTCAAAACTTAATAGCTTTACATGTAGTTCATCGAATCCAATTGGACTATCTCTAGCCTGAACTGTACGAACAATTTCTTTGTAATTCTCACCAAAATTATCAAGTATTTTCTCGGTTAGATCTTCATCATCAAGCGGCGCTCCAAGAATCTCGAGTTTTAATTATCTGTAGAAATTTAGTCATAGTTTGTTTTTTGAGTTGATTTTTCACCTACTTGATCCGTCCATGAGTAGGCTTGGCTAAGTGTTGGCTAGTGAAGACCAAGCTTCTTGTGAAGTTTTAGCTCGAGCAATGAAGGGAATGAAGACACAAGAAAGAGAACCAACCAACTTTGGCAAAAGAAATCTGGGAAGCATTGGAAAGTAAGTACAAGGCGGAAGAAGAAGGTACAAAGCAATTTTTGATTTCTAAGTATTTTGATTTTAAATTCTTAGAAAATATCCCTCTTCTTCCCTAAGTGCATGAGTTGCAAGTGATTGTCAACAAATTAAAGGCGGTGAAAATTGATATACCGGAGACCTTTCAAGTGGGGGCTATAATTGCCAAACTTCCCGGAACTTGGAAAGGATTCCGGAAGAAGATCATGCATAGTTTCGAAGATTATTCTTTGGAACAATTGCAAAAGCATCTTCGAATCGAAAAGGAGTTGAGAATACGTGATAAAACTGAAAATTCTCATGAG
This sequence comes from Olea europaea var. sylvestris, assembly GCF_002742605.1. Classification (NCBI taxonomy): domain Eukaryota; kingdom Viridiplantae; phylum Streptophyta; class Magnoliopsida; order Lamiales; family Oleaceae; genus Olea; species Olea europaea. Next base: position 89,197 of record NW_019238725.1, on the reverse strand, counting down.
GGCTCTTCTAAAGCAAATGCTGTGGAAAAAATAGAACCGCGAGTAAAATCCAACAAAATGAAGACTTCTAGGAACTTTAACAAGTCCAAGAAGAAGACAAAAGGAGGTTATTTTGTGTGTGAAAAATTTGGTCACTCTGCCAAGGATTGTAGGCACCGAAAACAAAATAACTTCGAGGCCAAAGGGAATTCCATCCAAGATGACAAAATTGTGACCACCATAAGTGAAGTAAAAGCAATCAAAGAAAATGTTCCCGGGTGGTGGTATGATACTTATGCTACGGTACCTGTATCATATGATAAATCTTTGTTCAAAACTTATCAAGAAGTGAATGGAGAACAAGAGATTCAAATGGGTAACGAGATGCAGTCCAAGGTGTTTGGAAAAGGAAGTGCAAACATTATCTTCACTTTCAGGTAAACCGTTACTCTAACTAATGTACTACATGTTTCGAATATGAATATGAACCTAGTTAGTGGCAATCTCTTGGAAAAATAGAGCATCAAATGTGTTTATGAGTCCGGCAAACTTGTAGGATACTTTAATGGGAAATTTGTTGGAAAAGGCTATTCGTGTGAAGGAATGGTCAAATTATTTACCGTTGACAATGAAATGAATAAAAGTAATTTTGCTTATACTGTGAATTTATTTTTATTATGACATGCTAGATTAGGTCATGTTGGTAGAAATACAGTGAAACACATGAAAAAATACGACTTGATCTCATATGATGAAATGATGAATATAAATGCAAAATATGTGTAGAATCTAAAATGATTAAAAAATCATATCAAAGTGTTAAAAGAACCTCTAGTATTTTAGAATTAATTCATACTAATATATGTGAACTTAATGGTATGTTAACTAGAGGTGGAAATAAATATTTCATAACTTTTATAGATGAATTTTCTAGATATACATATGTCTATTTGATAAAACGTAAAAGTGAAGCCTTTGACATATTTAAGACATACAAGAATGAGGTTGAAAATTAACTAGGAAAGAAAATTAAAATTTTAAGGAGTGATAGAGGTGGTGAATTTTTTCAATGATTTTAATTTGTTTTGTGAATAACATGGAATTATTCATCAATATTTTTCACCTAGGACACCCGAACAAAACGGCTTGACTAAAAGAAAAAATAGAACATTTGTAGAAATGATAAATGCCATGCTTATTTATGCTAAGTTGCCATTTAACTTGTGGGGTGAAACTTTATTAAATGCATGTAGAATACTTAATAGGATTCTTTCAAAATATACTAAGGTTTCTCCTTATAAATTGTGGAAAGGAAGAAAATCAAACATTTGATACTTCAAAGTGTGGGGGTGTCTTGCCTATTGCAAGAACACGAATCCTAATAGGACGAAATTGGGTCCAAGAGGCATTAAATGTGCCTTGTTGGATATACAAACAATAGCAAATCTTATAGATTACTAAATTTGGAGTCCAATGTGATTATCGAATCCAACGATGTGGAGTTCTTTGAGGATTCGTTATCTTCGGATAATGAATTGAGGGAAAATCTTGAAAATATCCCTAACTCAAGTGGAACACATGATGAAATATCTTCTAAGGATGTTGATGAATCTAGTGAACCACGAAGAAGCAAGAGAACTCGAGTTGAGAAGTCTTTGGGATCGGATGAAATCGATTCTCAACTTATCTCTTTTTACTTAGTAGAGGGAAATGAGTTGAATGTTGTGAGAATAATTCCTTTTGTTTTACAAGTAGAAACCGACCCTAAGACTTATAAAGAAGATATGGCTTCTCGTGATAGCACCTTTTGAAAAGATGCAATTAAGGACGAAATGGATTCGGTAATGTCCAATAATACTTGGGAACTTGTTGATTTACCATCGGGATCCAAGCCTATTGGATGCAAATGGGTATTTAGGAGAAAATACAATGTTGATGGATCCTTAAATACCTTCAAGGCTAGATTAGTAGCTAAAGAATATCGACAAAAGGAAGGAATCGACTATTTTGATACTTATGCATTGGTAGCTAGAATAACATCGATTAGGATATTATTCGCTTTAGCTTCAATATATAACTTGTATATTCATCAAATGGATGTCAAGACGGCATTCCTAAATGGAGATCTCGATGAGAAGGTCTATATGGAACAACCCGAAGGGTTTGCCCTACCTGAAAATGAACATAAAGTGTGCAAGTTGATGAAATCTTTATATGGTCTGAAGCAAGCACCAAAGAAATGGCATGAGAAGTTTGACTTAGCAATAATATCATTCAGGTTTAAACATAATAGCGTTGATAAATGTTTATATTCTAAAGTTTGTGATAATTATGTGACATTTATATGCTTGTTTGTTGACGAATGCTGATTATGAGTTATCACATGGACGGAATAGAAGAAACAAAAATGTTTCTTTCTTCCACATTCAAGATGAAGGATCTTGGACAAATGGATACCATTTTAGATATCAAAGTCACAAAGACTAGTGGGGGTTACTATATAAGTCAATCACATTAAATTGAGAATGTGATAAATAAGTTCAAACATTTGAACATAAAGGAATGTAGTACCCTGATTGATCCAAGTTCAAAACTAATAAAGAATGATGGAAGGGTGATTGCTCAATTGGAATATGCAAGTGCTATAGGGAGTCTTATGTATGCTATTCAATGCACAAGACCGGATATAGCTTATGCAATAAGTAAACTTAGTAGGTTTACTAGCAATCCGAGTAATGATCATTGGAAGGCTATTGTGAGAGTTCTTGGATACTTAAAGAAAACCAAGAACTTGGGCCTACAATATACTAATTTCTCGACGATATTGGAAGGATTTACCGATGCTAGTTGGATATCTAGCACGGGTGAAAGTAAACCCACTTCGGGTTGGGCATTCACTCTTGGAGGAGGTGATGTTTCTTGAAAATCAAATAAACAAACATGTATAACACACTCGACCATGGAATCTAAATTTGTAGCTTTATCGGATACCGGGAAAGAGGGTGAGTGGCTTAAGGATCTCTTATATGAGATATCTTTGGGATCGAAGAATATCTCTTCAATACCTATCATGTGTGATAGTCAAGCCATGTTAGTAAATGCATATGACGAGGTATATAATGGAAACTCTAGATATACGAGTCTGAGACATGACTACATAAGGAAATTAATCAAAAATGGAAAATTTTTCCTAAATTATGTAAGGTCAACTGAGAATTTAGCGGATCCTTTAACTAAAGCACTAAATAGAGATTTAGTGGCGTCTACTTCGAGTAGGATGGGGTTGAAACTCCTTAATTAAAAAGGTCCACCAATGACGGCAACCCTACTTGTCATTACTCAAAAGGTAATCCACGGGTTCAAAGGGTAACAACAAGTCAGTTGATATGTGGATAGTTGCAGCATTATTTAAATCCACAATGACCCTATCCTAATTAAATAATGCTGGTTGTTACTGAAGTGAGGGTTGAGCATTAAAAATCTTAATAAAGTTCAGTGCTAAAATACACGTATCTCTAAAAGTAACAAAGATACTGGAAGAACTTCACCTAAATGAACTTCAAGATGGTGCTGCCTCAATAGAGAGTTGGAGTTTCTTTCTTAAAAGTACATTGAATAGGATGAGCGCAAGGCCATAAAAGCGCTAAGCGAGTTGAGGAACTTGAGAACACTTGAGACTTATGTGTGTGTTCTTACCGGTATTGTCACAAGAAATAATTGGTTCAAAACTTACGTGCTACCTCTAATTTCGACTTTACTTTATTTAAATTACACTATGGTTAGATTCAAATCGAAAGATATCTAATCTTTATGCATAAGTGTCATTTTTTTGAATATGTGATCGTATTGATTTTGAACAAGTGGGGGATTGTTGAAAATTTGTTCAAAATCAATGGAATGATAATGGACTTATTGTTGGGCTCAATTTTGGAATTGGTAGAATCAAAAGAAATTGAAAAATACAAATTTTGATTTTTTGCCTATACGTACGCACAAGCTTAATTTTGTGCGTACGCGAGATGTATTTTGACAAATTTTGCTTTTACTATGTGTACGCAGGGTTTATACTATGCGTACGCATAGTATTAAAAAATAGCCGTTGGCTGATTTTTCAATTTGAAACTTGGGAGCCGTTTTGGACTAAAAGTTGCCACTTTTCATCTTATTTTGGCACCATTTCGTGATGCATTGATTGAGACCTATAAATAGGTGATGAATGATCAATACAAACATTATTAGGATCATTGAAAACATCTTGAGATCCATATATCATTCCATATTGAATGAAACTATTGATTTACATTCATATTCAAGATCTTCCTTTGTGTTCTTAAAATTTTGGAGGACTGCACTTGTGCTTTGGTGTTTAATCCTTTACAAGGCTTGATATTATCCTAAAAATCATTTGCCAAAACCCTTAAGCATCTCATTCAATCTCGAGAGGGGGCAAATATAGTTTGAGGACAACGATCCCGTATTCAAACCTCAAATTCGTTCTTGACGTATTTCGTGATTTCTATTCATTTTGTTTCTATAATTTTGTTGTTGTTTCTTCTCCAACCCCTTATTTTCCAACAATTGTTGTAGTAGAGGAGTTGTTGAGAGGTTCGATTGTCATAATGATTGATTAAGAGATAGGGGAGAGAAAAAAAAATTAAAGCTCTGATACCATAATAGAATAGAAGATTGAGAGAAATTGCAGTATCTTTATTGAATACTATCATCAGCAAAATATATATAGCCAAGATACAACAAAATGTCTAGTCACAAGCTCAAATACAAGGATCAGAATTACAAAGTTTTAATATAAAAAAACTCTATATGATTTGTTCTAACTATTAGATAGAATTTGATCTTTAACACTTGAAGTATATTTGCAACACCGTATTAATTTCATCAACTTTTCTCAAATTTACTAAGAATGAATTTGCTAATACAAGAAAAAGTAACACTTCGTCACTTTTTGACCAATCTCAAGGACAACATCGACTTTTAAAATAGTTTTATGTGCATTGGTTATGTATATTGTTAGAATTTTAGTTGTTCAAAATAATAATAATAATAATAAAATAAAAAAATGAATATTGTTTTGGGCATAACCATGCGGCCGCATGGGCAGCTGCATGAGGCCCTTCCGAAAATGGGAGAGCCACTTGCACTATAACCATGCGACATGTGACCGCATGGTTATAGCCCATGCAGTCGCATGGTTATACAAAGTAACCGTTGGGAATTCATTTTTTACCTTTTTTTTAATTTGGTGCATTTTCAACATAATTTTGCACCATTTCGTGGGAACCCTTCAAAGCCTATAAATAGGTGTTCCAATTGCAATGAAAAACACTCTTAAGAAAATTAAGAAATCCACCCCAAAATTATTCTCCCAAATTATCACATAATCAATCATATATCTATTTTCACTTGTTCTTTGTGAAAGATACACTTTGCTTTTGGTGTTCTTCACACAAAGACTTGTTCAATCCTACAAACTATTTGCCGAAACTCCTCAAAAGCATTGGAAAGGGGGCAAATAACGTTTGAGGATAGCGTTATTATTTTCGTATTCAAGCCTCTAATCATATCTATATTCTTTTCTTCTTTGGTATTACCAATTTTCTTCTCTTCATTGCTTTAAATTTCCAACAAACTCAAACGTTATTGTATTTACTGCAATGGAGTCGGAATCTACTATTGCTACTATCAAAATGATGAATCAAAATCTGTTGCATTTGGATAGATTCGATGGTGCAAACTTTACAAGATGTCAAGACAAACTCAAATTTCTTCTAACGGCGTTGAAGATCTTCTACGTGCTTGATTCAAAATTGAAACCCATTCCCGATGCAACTGACAAGGACACAGAAGAAATTCGCATAGAAAGGAAGAAACGAGAAGAAGATGAATTTATATACCGTGGGCATATTCTAAATGCATTGTCCGATCGACTATATGATGTCTACACAAACACTACTTCGGCTAAAGAAATCTGGTATGCATTAGAAAGCAAATACAAAGCCGAGGAAAAAGGTACTAAAAAGTTTTTAATATCTAAATATTTTGATTTTAAATTTTTAGACAATATACCTTTATTGCCTCAAGTACATGAGTTACAAATAATTGTGAACAAGTTGAAAGTGGTAAAAATTGAACTTCCCGAAATTTTCCAAGTCTGAGCAATTATTGCTAAACTCCCTGATTCTTGGAGAGGATATAGAAAGAAAATTCTTCACAATTCCGAAGATTTTTCTTTAAAAGATATACAGAAACATCTTCGCATTGAGGAAGAATCACGGGCAAGAGATAAGATTGAAAATTCTTATGATGGCTCTTCGAAAGCCAATGCCGTGGACAATGTGGACAGCTCCAACAAGTTCAAAAAGAAAGGAAAATTTCTTAGTCCTAGAAAGGATCAAGGAAAATTCAAAAACAAAACCAAAGGACCGTGCTATGTTTGTAGGAAACCGGGACACTATGCTAAAGATTGCAGGCATAGGAAACAACATAAGAAGGAAGGACAAGTGAACTCTGTTGATAAAATTATTGCAACAGTGAGTGAAATTAATGCAATCCAAGGCAAAGTTCCGGGCTGGTGGTACGATACATGCACTACAATCCATGTATGTTATGATAAGTCTCTCTTCAAAACTCATCGTGACATTGAAGACAACCAAGAAATACAAATGGGAAATGAAGGAAGATCAAAGGTGATCGGTAAAGGAAATGTTGAACTACTTTTCACTTCAGGAAAGAAGATCACTTTGACAAATGTCCTGCATGTAACGAAAATGAATAGGAACTTAGCAAGTTGTGTACTCTTGGGAAAATTTGGGATTAAATCTGTCTTTGAATCTGGAAAACTTGTATTAACCCATAGTGGGCATTTTGTTGGAAAGGGCTATTCCACCGAAGGAATGGTCAAGCTATGTACTGTTGATGATAACTCAAATAAAATTAAATCTTTTGCATATGTTATTGATTCATTTAATTTATGGCGTGGTAGATTAGCACCTATAGGATTTAGTACTATGAAAAGAATGATTAAATGTGGATTAATACAATGTGATATTGATAACTTAGAAAAATGTGAAATATGTGTTAAATAAAAAATGATTAAGAAGTCATTTCATAGCATAGAAAAAAACAACAGAATTACTTGAACTTGTTCATTCCGACATTTGTGAATTGAATGGAATATTAACTAGAGGCGGTAATAGATATTTTATTACTTTTATTGCTGATTGTTTTAGGTATACTTACGTATACTTACTTAAACATAAGGATGAAGCCTTTAGTGCCTTTAAAACTTACAAGAATGAAGTTGAAAATCAATTAGGAAGAAAATTAATGACTTTAAGAAGTGATAGAGGTGGAGAGTATTTTTCAAATGAATTTAACATATTTTGTGAACAAAGTGCAATAATACATCAATCTTCTGCACCTAGAACACCGGAACAAAATAGATTAGCAGAAAGAAAGAATAGAACTTATTTGGAAATGATAAATGCTATGTTATTAAATTCTGAATTACCTTTTAACTTATGGGGTGAAGTATTACTTTGTGCTTGTCATATAACAAATAGAATTCCTATGAAAAAGAATAAAATTTCTCCATATGAACTTTGGAAAGGTAGAAAACCAAATATTAATTATTTTAAAGTGTGGGGGTGCCTTGCATATTGTAAAAATATGGATCCAAAGAGAACCAAGTTTGGTCCTAGAGGTATCAAATGTGTCTTTGTAGGATATGCCCTTAATAGCAAAGCCTATAGGTTATTAAATCTCGAATCGAAAGTTATAATAGAATCAAGAGATGTGGAATTCTTCGAGAATGTGATGGTAGCTAGGAAATCTGAAAATAGTAAGGATATTCCAACCTTTAAAAGCTCACCAAAAGAGACATCCATAAAGGATGTTGACTTTGAACCTCGAAGAAGCAAAAGAACAAGAAAGGGAAAGAACTTAGGATCTAATGAAATAGATTCCCAACATATTTTCTTTTACTTAGTAGAAGGAGATAGGAAGGATGTTGTAAGAGAAATTCCTCTTGTTCTTCAAGTGGAAAGTGATCCTAAGACTTATAAGGAAGCAATTCAATCTAGAGATTATATATTCTAGAAAGAAACTATAAATAATGAAATGGAATCTATTATTTCAAATAACACTTGGGAAATAGTTGACCTATCAGCAGGTTCAAAGGCTATTGGTTGTAAATGGGTATTTAAAAAGAAATATAAATCTGATGGGTCGCTTAATACTTATAAGGCTAGATTGGTAGCTAAAGGGTATCGTCAAAGGGAAGGAATTGATTACTTTGACACATATGCACCAGTGGCAAGGATAACCTGAATAAGGATTTTATTTGCACTAGCATCTATATATGATTTATATGTTCATCAAATGGACGTAAAAACGACATTTTTAAATGGAGATCTCGAAGAGGAGGTCTATATGGAACAACCGGAAGGGTTTGTTCTACCGAGAAATGAACATAAGGTGTGCAAATTAATTAAATCTTTATATGGATTAAAGCAAGCTCCCAAAAAGTGGCATGAGAAATTTGACTCTAAAATAATGTCAAATGGATTTAATCACAATTCAGTAGATAAATGTCTCTACACAAAAGTGAATGGTGATATAATCACATTAGTGTGTCTATATGTTGATGATATGCTAATCATTAGTAACAATATAGACGAAATCAAAGAAACAAAATGATTTGTATCCTCTACTTTCAAAATGAAAGATCTTGGAGAAGTAGATACTATCCTTGGAATCAAAGTAAAGAAGGATAGTGGGGGTTTTACATTAAGTCAATCACATTATGTTGATAATGTGATAAATAAATTTAAACATTTGAACATTAAAGATGCGAGTACCCCTATAGATCCACATATAAAATTAATCAAAAATGAAGGTAGAGCAATTGTACAAATAGAATATGCAAGTGCAATTGGAAGTCTTATGTACACATCATAATGTACAAGACCTGATGTGGCATTTGCTGTAAGTAAACTAAGTAGGTTTACTAGCAATCCAAGGTCGGAACATTGGAAAGCCATTGGTAAGGTTCTTGGTTACCCAAAGAAAACCAAAAATCTTGGGCTACAATATACCAAGTATCCTAAAATATTGGAAGGATATACCGATGCAAGTTGGATATCAAGTGCAGGAGAAAATAAATCCACATCTGGATGGATTTTCACTCTTGGAGGTAGTGCAGTTTCTTGGAAGTTTAAGAAACAAACTTGCATTACACATTCAACTATGGAATCAGAGTTTGTAGCTTTGGCTAAAACAGGGAAAGAAGCAGAGTGGCTGAAGGACCTATTATAAGAAATACCTTTAGACATAAATGATATTTCCTCCATACCTATTTTGTGTGATAGTCAAGCTACTTTAGCTCGAGCATATAACGAAGTATATAATGGAAAGTCTAGACATATGAGTCTAGGACACGAATATGTAAGGAAATTAATCAAGCATGGAGTAATTTCTCTTATATTTGTTAGTTAAGTGAAAACTTAGCTGATCTATTTACCAAACCTCTCACAAGAGAGTTAGTGAAATCAACATCAAGTAAAATGAGTTTAAAACTTCTTAAATAGATTCACCAATAACGGCAACCCTACCAAAATATACTAAACTAGTATATATATAGGTTCAAAGGGTAATAACAAGTTATTCGATAAGTGGATGAATTTCAACACTATTAGATATATTGAAATTATATCTTTGAAACTAGTGTTGGTTATTACTGTTGGAGGGATGAGTTAATTAAATTCTTAATGAAGTTCAGTACGGCGTACAAGTATCTGTAAAAGTAACAAAAATACTGGAAGAACTTCACTTATGTGAACTTCGAGGTGGTGCCTTTTTTCTCTATAAAAGTTCAACGAAATAGGATTAGTGCAAGGTCATATTAGCACTAAGCGAGTTAGAGGAACTTGTGAAAAGTTTAACACGTGTGTGTGATTTCATCGGTATGGTCACAAAGAATAACTGGTTCAAAGCACTTTAGCTACTTGGAATTCTGATAATACTTTATGAGATTTACATTATGAATAGATTCAAATCGAAAAGATATCTAATTTTTATGCATAAGTGTTAATTATTTGATTATGTGATAGACACTGATTTTGAACAAGTGGGGGATTATTAGAATTTTAGTTGTTCAAAATAATAATAATAATAATAATTAAAAAAGAATATTGTTTTGGGCTTAACCATGCGGCCGCATGAGGCTTTCCCATTTTGCACTATAACCATGCAACCGCATGGTTATACAAAGTAACCATTGGAGATTCGTTTTTCACCGTTTTTCTTTTGAATTTGGTGCCTTCTCAACATAATTTTGCACCATTTCGTGGGAACCCTTCAAATCCTATAAATAGGTGTTCCAATTGCAATGAAAAATACTCTTGAGAAAATTAAGAAATCCACCCCAAAATTATTCTCCCAAATTATCACATAATCAATCCTATACCTATTTTCACTAGTTCTTTGTGAAAGATACACTTTGCTTTTGGTGTTCTTCACACAAAGGCTTGTTCAATCCTACAAACTATTTGCCAGAACTCCTCAAAAGTATTGGAAAGGGGGCAAATAACGTTTGAGGATAACGTTATCATTTTCGTGTTCAAGTCTCTAATCATATCTATATTCTTTTCTTCTTTGGTATCACCAATTTTCTTCTCTTCATTGCTTTAAATTTCCAACATATATGATAAAGGTTTTAACAACTTTTAACACATGCATACAAACATATACATATGCGTATCAATGAAACAAATTTTTACCTTTTTGACCTTTATAATATTGTCCAATATTTTGCATTAAAGTTAGCATTATTTAGTATTTACACATAATTAATGGAAACTTGAAAATTCGGTTGCTCCATTGACTCTTTTTTGGCATATAAATTCTGCATTTAGTAAATGATCTTTAGTGTATAACTTTAATAGCAATTTACCAATTTATCGGGCTCCACTCACGTTACATACAAGCAAATATCACTTAGTTTTAATCGAAGAAAAATAAAATAATTCAAATAAAAGAATACCATTTACATGCATATCCAAGCTAAGTAACAATCATAAAAAGTTGATTTGCCCCATTAATTGCATGTATTAAATTGGACCCACCCATCAAAATTATAGTACGGACTCCACAAAGACTTTAATAATTTTTTTACACCTTTCCTTGGCTGGCTGGCATGGCAACTCCCAATAACAATTCCAAATTATTCTCATGCCAAGCTTTTGCTCGTGGGCATACCCTTAAAACCCAAATTATGAGTTTATAAAAAAATGAGAGTAAATTAATTAATTATTGGTTAGGACCTAAAGGGTGCCCTGTGAGGAATGCCCTTTCTTCTTCTTGCGCTAGAAGACGGTCTAGTAGGTGAGGGCCGGTAAATGTCTTTTTCCGCACCTTCGCGCAATTTTTCTTCTTCTTCTTCCTCGTCCATTACTCTTCTTGATATCCCTTCATTTCCGTCCCCATTATTCTTCTTTATTGCTACAACCTATATTTTTAAATAAAATAAAATCAATTCAATTCGTATAAATGGCGACGATGATAGTAATGAGACGAGGGTTACAATGAATGTTACTACGTACTAACCTTGCATCCCAATGAACAAAAACGAAATGCGTCAACGAGGTTTCTTCCACAAATTTCACAAATGTGAGAAACTGTCTTTCCACCTTTAGGCTGAGGTCTTTCGTTCAGAAACAAAACCCTTGCACCGTTTATTACATATGTTTGAACTCCACTTATATCCAAAACCTTCTGAATTTCCGATACCCGAACCACATCATGGTATGAAGATCGCCTTATCTACATATTCACAAACGAACTTAATTAATTCCACGTAGTAATTAACGATGTTTTCAACCAAAAAAAGAGAGAAATCCTCACCCACCTGAATCACTTGATGATCTTTGTGTTTTGATGAACGGCAATATAAACAAAATGCATCACTATTGCAATCTAAACAATACATATTACATTCACTCCTGGCGGCGTCGCCGTGACTCCGGCAGACTCTGAAAAAGGCGGTGATTAACAGCCGCTCTAGCCACGGCGGAACCACCATTATGTCCTGCTAAAACCCATTGAATAGAGTCAGTCATGCAAAATCTAGAGAGAGAAATACAATTCTGTAAAACATTACCATCATCGAATTGGGATTTGTACAAATGGAGATTTTTCGGATGGAAATTTGGAGAGAGAGAGAGAGAGAGAGAGGAGGGAGGCCTAACCTTAACAACCAGCAACTTAGAATTCAACTACGAAACATCAACTAGTACAGACTAAGGAGGGATCAATTAAACCAGAAATTAACAAAACTAACGACAGAGATTAAAGTGGGTCGCTCAAGATGTGTATTAGCCGTCGATCTTGAGAGAGAAACCGATGGAAGAATTTGGCGCTTACGCGACTTTAAGCTTCTTTGCGTCTCTACGTGGGCACAAGGGTCGGCCGCTAGACACGTTAAAGAATTTATAGCCTGTGAAACGGTGCCGTTTTATTCCTTTCCTAACGTGGCAGACGTTAAGTGGTTATTAATTGGGACCCGCAGTATGGTGTTTTTTGTTGTTGATGACGTAGATTTGAGGTAATGAATACGTATAAAATAAGAACCGTTTGTCATAACTTTTAAAAGGTTAAAACCAGTTTTTAAGAACTAAAAACTACTTTTGGACTTATTTAATTAATTTTATGAAAGAATTTTTTTAATTTAAAATTTTTTTTAAAGAAAGTTGATCTAATATAATTTTCTCTAAAAACATTTCTGAAATAAGAAGCTCTCTTACAAATTATTTTTCAAACAAAATAAAAATAAGGATCATGCTATAGGGGTCACAATGAATCAAAAAATCGTGAGCCTCCTTCTTGTAAGGGAGTTGTCATTTTCGATTTTACAAATAGCAAAATTCTACTTCAAAATCTTTTCTACAAAAAATAAAAGTAAAAATAGAAATCATACCAAACGTACCAAAATTACCCTCAAGATGGTGCTACATTTTCATTGAGACAACATAATTTTAGGCAGCATGTCCACTCAACCAATATTTTTAAATCAAACCTTTGATTAGTTGTTTAGTTAATTTAGGAATAATCAAGATAAAATTTGCCCGATATGAAAGCAGCAAGAAAATTCATCTTAAAATTATTTTTTTATGAAGCAATAATAGCATATATTATATTATATTATAATTAGTATTCTAACAAGTTCGTCTAGACCAGTTAAGATATGTCTAGACATTGATTATACGATGAACGATGAGATAGTTATAAATGATAAAATAAATAATTAATATAATAATTAAGTGAGTTGAGTTTAATAATTAACAACAATTATTTACAACTAGAAATTGAGACTTTAAAAAAATAAGGAAAATAAAAATTACATGGGTATCCGCTCGATGAAGCTCCTATTTGATCCTCATTTTTAAAACTTTTTTTATTAATTTCATTTTCAATCATACATATTATGGGACTTACAATTTCAATTAATTTTCAAACAAATAATTATAACTTTTATTAAAATCTATTAATTTTTATCAAAATCAAACAAGGACGAGGTTTGGCGTCAAAGTAGGTTGTACAATACACAAATACAAACCGTTGAAAGTGTGGACCTTTGGGATTAGTGTCACAATGACAAATGTATAAAATAAGATATATATAATATTTTTAATTCATCTGGGTCTCTAATGCTAATATCATATTGCCTCGTATAGCTTCCTAACCCTATAATAGTTGTATAGATGCCTTGATATCTCTTAGGTTTAAATTTGCATGGTTTTGATAATTTCAAATATAACTCTAATCTTTTATTTATTTTTAGGTATTTTAGGGTACACTATAAGCACTCATAAACAAGTTAGAAAGAATTTCAAACCACACCTAGCTATTAAAGAACTCGATAAGTAACAATAATTCTTATTGAAGATATCGATGATGTAATAAAGACAAAAAGGATCACATGTTAAACAAGGAAGACAAAAGAAAACCTAAAATGAGGGCTGGGATTGCGTGGATTCTTCAAATAAAGGCATAATCTTTCCGTGAGACAAGGAAAGAGAAGGGTAACAAAAAATGTTTGTTTTAATTGAATGACATCTACCATTTATAAGATCCAAAACCCATAGAAAGAAAAGAAAAAGAAACCCAAACCAATCGGCAGATTTTAAGGATTTGAGTTTAAGAAATCCTTTGCTTATAAAGAGGAAATGTTATGCTTGACATTTGTTGGAGCCCAATGATGCAGCCCAAAAAGGAGTGGCCCTTTTAACTGAATGTGACCTGGTTTGCCCCCACTTGTGCAGTCTCGTGTTTCTCTAGTAAATGCGACTTTAGTTTGTTTTAATTGGATGGCTAAGATGATGCCAGGTGGAGTTGGCTAAACCGTTGGATGCAAATGATTTTTCATTTACCTTGCCCTAGACTCTTCACTTGCCTCATTCTTCGAGAGACTTCTATGGTTCTTCGTGAGTCTTGTTCTCTGTTCGTCTCTTCTTTGAAAACTCTTGATTTTCGTTTGTAATCTCTTGGTTTCTAGGTGTTCTTGGTGAGATCTAGTATAGAATACAGTATTCTTGTGATGATTCTACTTACTGATTGAGTGTTTGGTGCTAATTACCTTGGTGTAATCTGTGTGAGTGAGAATCCGAAACTTTTTAGAGTCTGGGGGCTAGATCTTTTAAGATCTATTGTGTTGTAATCCTTAAACACTTGATATTTTGTCGGTTCTAGTGGATTGGAGCGATAACCACTTAAAGTGGATACTCAACGTGGTGATTAGTCCTTTGTGGGTGAACATCCGGGCCTAAAGGCGAAAAATCTTTGGTGTTCTTACAATTTCTTTTATTATTTTGTATACTACTAGGACTGAAACACCTACAGTGGTATCAGAGCGCCTCGATCTATTCATATAATCTTCGATCTTACCTTTTCTGTGGTGTTCTTGGTGATCAGAACTTTCAATCTTCATAGATCCATATTTTTGTTAAAGGAGTTCGTGGTCACTGCCTTGGTGGAAAAGTAAAATAGGCTTGGTATTCACTATTTTACACTATTGGCCTGAGACGAGTCTGGTAACGAGTTTTTAACCCTAAACCTAATTTTTTTTATTCTTCAGATAACTCTATTTTTTCTTGGTTGAGGCCCACCTGGATCTACCTTTGTCTAGGGTTTCATACGAGAACCCTAGAATCTGAGGGGACTGGGTTTAACGGTCTCTTCAAGATTAGATGTGAAATTTTGTCTGCTGGAAATAACTGTTTATGGTTTATTGATTAATTGGTATACCTGCTCATTGTGTTGTATATATTGTGCATCTGTGTGAGAATCATCTGCACACTAATACTTTCTGTACACATTTGTACATATAAATTTCTTTTCTCACACTGCATATCTAAACTTGCTTTGGCCAAAAGATTGTTAAAATTTTTTTTTTTTTGAAAAATAATGGCAAGCACTAAGATTGATATTGAAATCTGGAACGGCAAAGGAGACTTTAGTCTCTGGAGTAAAAAATTTAAGGCTCTTTTAATGCAACAAAGGTGTGTGAAAGCTATAGATGAATCATGGGGTCCTGAAATTACGGAAAATAGAAGGACTGATCAAGATGAAATTGCTTGGAGTACAATTTTCTTGCATTTATCTGATAGTGTGATTAGAGAGGTAGGAAAAACTAAAATTGCAGCTGAAATTTGGACAAAGCTTGACTCTCTCTATCAAACCAAAACTCTACCAAATAAATGTTACTTGTGGAAACAATTCTTCAGTTTTAAATTTGACCCTAACAGTGATCTTGAAATGAATCTTGATAGATTTAATAAATTATCACAAGATATTACTAACTGTGATGAAACTCTTTCTGATGAACAAAAATATGTGGCCTTACTATCATCTTTGCCTGATAAATACAAAGATGTGAAACATGCCCTAGAATATGGTAGAACATCTGTAACTGTTAATGATATCACTACTTCCTTGAGAAATAAGGAATTAGAATTCAAAAGTGAATCTAAAACCTCAACAACTGGTGTAGGTTACAATGTTAGAGGAACTTTTTCTTTTAAGAAAAATAATTTTAATCAAAACGTAAACAAAAATTTTGGAAAATCAAAAGATTTTACTGGAACTCTTCAAAAGGGGAAATCAAAATTTAATAAATACAACAGTAAGGCCAAAGGTAAAAAAATGTTATTTTATTGGAAAAATAGGTCATTATATTAAGGACTGTATAAAAAGAATTGAAGAATTGAAAATAACTAATAAGGTTGACGGTGGAGATGCTAGAGCTTATGAAGAAGCTGCAGCCTCAAATGGACAAGTCTATATGACATGTCAATTCCCAGTCAAAGATGACTGGATTCTTGATTCTGGATGTACATTTCATATGTCATCCCATAAAGAATATTTTACTGATCTTTATCAAATTAATGGGGAACGTGTAATAATGGGAAATGATTTTTCTTGCAAAATTAAAGGTATTGGTAAGATTGTATTAAAACTTGAAAATGGAAATGTGCTGATTTTAAATAAAGCAAGATATGTTCCAAAATTAAAGAAAAATATAATCTCTTTAGAAACTCTTGATGATGAAGATTTTAATACAATCATAACCAAATGAATTCTATCACTCCAAAAGAATTTTGTAAAAGTTATTCAAGTAGAAAAATCAAATGACATATATGCTTTAAAGGCTATACGTCTAAAGAATCAAAACATTGTTGCAAATGTAACTTTGTCAGATAAATCTGAAGTTTGGCATAAAAGGTTGGGGCACATAAGTGATAAGAACTTACATGTTCTTAAGAAACGAGGTGTTTTAGGAAAAGATAAAATAGAAAAAATGTCTTTATGTGAACATTGCATTTATGGGAAGCAAAAGAAACTTCCATTTGCTACTGGTACCCATAAATCTAAATCTATTCTTGATTACTTGCATGCAGACTTATGGGGACCAGTTGCTGTGTCCACCTATTCTTGTTTTAAATATTACCTATTGATAGTTGATGATTTTTCAAGGAAAAACTGGGTCATACTTTTAAAAAATAAGTTTGATACTTGTCAGAGCTTCATCACTTGGAAAATTCTTGTTGAAAATCAAATAAATAAAAGTGTTAAAGCTCTTAGGACTGATAATGGACTTGAATTCTGTAATGAAGAATTTGACAATTTTTGTAAAGAAAATGGAATCTTAAGACATAGGACTGTAACCTATACACCTCAACATAACGGTTCAGCAGAAAGAATGAATAGGACTTTATTAGAAAGAGTGAGATGCATGTTAATAAGTTCAGGCCTTCCAAAATTGTTCTGGGGGGAAGCTGTGAAAACCGCCTCTTTCCTAATAAATAAATGTCCTACAAAATCACTAGATTATGATGCACCTGACCATGCTTGGAGTGGTTACCCTGTTGACTACTCCAAACTTAGGATCTTTGGATGTGCGGCTTATGTACATCAAAGTGAAGGAAAATTAGAACCCAGATCTATAAAAGGTATATTTTTGGGATATGGAGAAGGTGTTAAAGGTTACAGAATCTGGCTAAAAGATCAAGGAGGCTATAGAGTAGTAATTAGTAGGAATGTCATCTTTAATGAGATGGATTTTCCTTGTATTAAAGGAAAAGATACTACAGTCACTGAATTAATAAAAATAGACATTTCCTGCAATCTGAAGTAACAACTAGGGACCCAAACCTTGAAAATGAATATCAACTTGAGGTGGAGGAACCTCAGGAACAGGATATTGAACCTGTTCTTGAACCTGAACAACAAAATAATCCCTTAGAAGATTACCATCTTGCTAGGGATTGAGAAAGAAGAGAAATTAGACCACCAATAAGATATAGTGAACCTGAGTTTATTACCGCACTTAGTGTGCAAGAATCTTTAGACAATGAACCTGAAACTTATGAAGAGGCTATTGGAGGAAAAAATGTAAAACACTGGCTTTTAGCTATGGAGGATGAAATGCTTTCATTAACTAAAAATAAGACATGGATCTTGGTAACTAAACCTAAAGGGGAAAGAATTATTGACTGCAAGTGGGTCTATAAGATAAAGGAAGATTACCAAAAAGATGGAAATGTTAGGTTCAAGGCAAGATTAGTAGCAAAAGATTTTAATCAAAGAGAAGGCATTGACTACAATGAGATTTTCTCTCGTGTAGTCAAATATACTTCTATAAGGATTCTACTTGCTCTTATTTCATATTTTAATTTTGAATTAGAATAACTAGATATGAAAACAGCTTTTCTTTATGGAAATTTAGATGAAAAGATCTATATGACCCAACCTAGAGGTTTTGAACAGGAAGGCAAAGAAAACTATGTTTGCCTTTTGCAGAAATCTCTCTATGACTTGAAACAAGCCCCCATGCAATGGTACATCAGGTTTGATACTTTCATTAAAGGTCTTAAATTTAATAGAAGTGAATATGATCCTTGTTTTTATTATAAAGAAAATGGAGGACCTAAATCTTATTATCTCTTGTTGTATGTTGATGATATGTTACTTGTTGGATATGATTCAACTGAGATAAACAATATTAAACAAAAGTTAAAATAAGAATTTGAAATGAAAAATTTAGGTTCTGCAAAGAGGATCTTAGGAGAAATAGAAATAATCACAATTTGTTTCTTACTCAGCAATCCTATATTTCAAAAATCTTACACAAATATTCTATGAGTGAAGCCAAAGAAGTCTCTTTACCCTTAGGTAGCCATTTTAAATTTTCTACAGAGCAGTGTCCTAAAACTGAAATAGAAAGAAATAGAATGAAAAAGGTGCCTTATGCAAATGCAATTGGATCCATTATGTATATCATGGTCTATACCAGACCTGATCTTGCTTTTGCTATAAGTGTCTTAAGTAAATACATGAGTAATCCAAGTGAATATCATTAGGAATCAATGAAATGGTTGTTAAGGTATTTAAAAGGAACATCACGCTTAGGCTTAATGTTTGGTAAAGGTAAACAGAGTTAAAACTCAAAGCTTATGTTGATTCAGATTTTACTGGTAACTGTGACAATAGAAAATCAACATCTACATATGTTTTTACTCTAAATGATACCTGCATAAGTTGGAAATCACAGCTGCAAAAATTGGTTGCCCTGTTATCAACAGAGGCATAATATATTGCAGCTACAGATGCTGTAAAGGAAGGAATTTGGGTGAAAAGTTTGTTAAATGAAATTGGTTTTTCTGATAACAATGCTTCTATATTTTCAGACAGTCAATTAGCTATACATCTTAGTAGAAATCCAATCTTTCATGATAGAATTAAACATATAGATGTGAAATTTCATTTCATAAGGGATATCATAGAAAAAGAAATCATAAAAATTGATAAGATCTCTATTAAGTGTAATCCAGATGATATAGGAACAAAGATACTTCCTTTATATAAATTTAGGGATTGGTTAAATCTCCTAAATATCATTACTAATTGAAGTTTTTTTTTTCTTTTTTTTTCTTATCTTTTTTTTTTTTTTTTTTTTTTTTTTGTAGGAAATAAGAGCAAATGAAACCTAAAGTAAGAGTTATTCTCTAATCCACTTTGAAACCCAAAATGTCAAGCAAATTGGAGAATGTTGGATGGTTATGCTTGACATTTGTTGGAGCCCAATGATGCAGCCCAAAGAGGAGTTGCCCTTTTAACTGAATGTGACCCGATTTGCCCCCACTTGTGCAGTCTCGTGTTTCTCTAGTAAATGCGACTTTAGTTTGTTTTAATTGGATGGATAAGATGATGCCAGATGGAGTCGGCTGAACCGTTGAATGCAAATGATTTTTTCATTTACCTTGCCCTAGACTCTTCACTTGCCTCATTCTTCAAGAGACTTCTAGGGTTCTTCGTGGGTCTTGTTCTCTGTTCATCTCTTCTTTGAAAACTCTTGGTTTCCATCTGTAATCTTTTGATTTCTAGGTGTTCTTGGTGAGATCTAGTATAGATTACAGTATTCTTGTGATGATTCTACTTACTGATTGAGTGTTTGGTGCTGATTACCTTGGTGTAATCTGTGTGGGTGAGAATTCGAAACTTTTCAGAGTTTGAGGGCTAGATCTTTTAAGATCTATCGTGTTGTAATCCTTAAACACTTGATATTTTGTCGGTTCTAGTGGATTGGAGCGATAACCACTTAAAGTAGATGCTTAACGTGGTGATTAGTCCTTTGTGGGTGAACATCCGAGCCTAAGGATGAAAAATCTTTGGTGTTCATGCAATTTCTTTTATTATTTTGTATACTACTGGGACTGAAATACTTACAGTTATATATACCACCATACCAAGTCATTGAATACAATTTGATCGAATTCTACACCAATATATTCTCATGATCGATCATCCTATCTGGACTATATGCTAGCCAGCATCATCAATCTATCAACAAATAAAAATTATTCCCAAATCCCATACTTGGAGTAAAATATTTCATTACTCTCACTATTTATACTATGTCAACGTTTACTGATCAAATTTCAAACTGCTTTCTAAAATGATCACTCATTTTCGAGACATTGCATTACATTCATCAACCATCAGATTTAGTTTTCCTCTTTGCTAACGTGTCGTATGAAAAATCCCACGAACAAGTAACATTCGTTAAAAAAAATTACAATTCAACCAAGCCAACTTAATAAAATGTTTCACCATTCACCTAGATTATAATATCATCGTGGTTTACTCATCAAAATTTAAACTACTTTTTACTGGTCATTCGTCTTTGAGATGTTGCATTCCATCCAACATCCATCAAATCATTCCCTTGTTGCTAACGTGCAAAATGAAAATCTCACATGGGAAGTTATGATTGTTAAACAAATTACAGTTCCCCCAAACTATCCGACTCACCAAAATCACCATATGTCAAACACAACTTCCAAGGCCCCATAAACTTCTTTAAGCCTCAGTTGTTCGTCCCTCATTTTAGCTCAAAAAATCTAGGCCCCCACCCCCCACCAATCACTCATCTTTCCCACATACAACTAAATTAGCTATTAAACACGTTCGATTGTTTAAAAAACTCGGGAACTACATGTATAAAGTTCTATCCATCAATTATATTATCTATTCTACGTCTCTTCTAATCTTAATATTCCATTTTTGTGGTCGTTTGTCTAATCATTTAAGGAGATGTTATCGAAATTCGGCCAAATTGATAAATGAAGAGCAACAAACACGAATACCATCCAAGTATTCCAGCCATCCACCGGCCCACCGTTGTAGGTGTTATTTTTTAGTATTTTGAGATTCCAAGAATCTTAATCTAATTGTCACCTATAAATTATAATCTTGTAATAAACAATTTATAATATAGGACGTCTTTATGTGTATAACAAGGGGGAACAATGCTGGCAGCATTAAAAAATACACTCTTTACTTTACAACATGTTATGGATATAATTAATGATTTAATTCTAATATTATTTAATAATCTACTATGATTAGAGTAGGATTGCCAATCTGGCTAGGGGTCACCGTGTTCTCCACATGAGATTCACTGCACAGAAACTTGATATGGCCATGCTACTCAAACACGGCCACCTCGGCCATCGAGTAGAATAATCCAAAGGTGATTTGTTTACTATTATCAAGCAAATATGATAACTGTTGAATGTTTGCTTAACAGGTTAAATTTTTCAATGCGATACGTGTTGATCCCGTGAATTGGACTTTCCATGTAATCAATCTAGAGCTATTCCACGCGTTTCTCTCTGCGCGCAATAACAAACGATCAGTTATATATGGCCGGTACCAGTGGTGGTGGCGGCGGCCACATACACTCCGACAATCAAGTCAATCGATGGTGATGGTAACGACGGTGCCGGAATGCGCAATATTCAAAGGCGGGAGGAGAAATATATTTGCTTGGATATGGAATGTTTACCTTATTATTGGCCAAACCCTTGGTATTTATTGGCAAAGGGCACTGCTAGATGTGTGACATGTGTAATCATCAGACGGTACAAGGCGTCTACTCGTTGGAGTCCATCAATCGTTTCCTAGGTGTGCGGACAATTAATTCTACTGATTCTGAGTTGACATATGGCAGAAATATCACATCAATCATTCCTCAAGATATAAAGAAGATTTTGGTCAAAAGATCTCTGAAGTTAGCGACAGAGAGGTGATTCTATTTTTCTCCGCGAGGCCGCACCTCGATCGACTCAAATCGGCCCATGCACTTCAGAAGCAATGCCTCGAACTATATCACACTTCGAACATATGGTATTTGGAAGCACCTCCATCTTATGCACTTCGGCACAAGTTGAGGTGGTATGTGGATGGCACTTCGGAAGCGACGTGGTATACGGAGGGCGTGACAATACGTGACTAAAATTTGGAGACATATTGACATTTGTAATTTAAATTATGAGCATGTTTGGTTTAGATTAAAATATGATTTTAATCTAAGTTAACTCAAACAATTAATATTAACCACATTTTTTATGGATCTCATAACTTTCAACCACACATTTCAAAAATTTCTTTTACAATCTACTAAAAAATTCAAATTTAATCCCACTTTTATGTAAAAGAAAAAAATTACGTGACAATACATGACTAAAATTTGGAGACATATTGACATTTGTAATTTAAATTATGAGCATGTTTAGTTTAGATTAAAATATGATTTTAATCTAAGTTAACTCAAACAATTAATATTAACCACATTTTTTATGGATATCATAACTTTCTAACCACACATTTCAAAAATTTCTTTTACAATCTACTAAAAAATTCAAATTTAATCCCCACTTTTATGTAAAAGAAAAAAATTATAAATGTTGGTAGCCCCTCCTTATCCTCTTGAGTTTTATCCTTTTATTTTATTTATTTTAATAGTAAAATGATAAAAACAAGTAGCGACATTGTAAGTGTTATGCCCTAGGTCCAATCAACCTTGAACATAAATACTTTTAATAAATAATTAATGTGATTTAATGACAGATCTATTATTCAATTAATAAACAATAAAATTAAATAATAGAGTCCGTAAATTCAAATTTTTGTAATTTGTTAATCACAAGGAGTTGTAATTGTGAGATACAAATTACATATAATTGAATCTTAAATCGTCCGTGGTCGTAAGTAATAACGAGACACGGATATTGTTATTACGGATAGATCATCACGTATAGCATTTCTTACTTGTAAAGTAAGTAGCTAATTTCACAAGCTAAAGTGTAGTGACATTTAAATGAACACGTGGATGTTTTGTTATAGAACAAAACATTAAAGACCCGTCGAGAGATTTCACATGAATAACTATCTGAGTGTTAGTGATTAATTTCTAACGTTCGGTAGTGGAATTGGTCATTTGACTTGAGGTCGTTATGGTCCCTTATATGAGGACAACCATATTTTGGCGGTATTGGATGTTGCTCTGCCAAGGCCGTTCATACGACATCGTTCGGGTTTGTCAAGAATTATATGAAGGTTGTGAATGACCAATAGAGGATTCGTCACTCTTAGATAGTAAGAGATTATGATTTGCGTTTCATTCAATTAAATCGATAACAAAATCCTTGGTCAATGTGTACTCATAAGTCGAAAATGATTTTTCGACTTATATTGATTTAATAGTGGAGTGAAAGATATGATCGGTAATCGAGAATGACACACTTCCATCGTAATTGATAAGATCATATTGAAGAAGGGATTATAGTTTCACAGTAAATAAACGAATTTGGTTTTGTCATATCACATGACATTTCCCGTTACATGTATTGCCCTGACACATTGTTAGATGCCAATTTGGGACGGCGAGTGTGAATTGATGATAAATTAAAAAAGGGTTTTAATTTATCAATTTTGATTAGATCAAAATAATATTTCACGTCGTTAGGCATCGTGGTCGCACAGAAAAGAGAATTCGAAGATTGTAATTTATCAATTAATTAATTTAACAAGCGTTGGATAAATTAATTAATTGGGTTGCATATTTATAGGCTTGAATTAATTAATTGAATTAATTAGATCATAGACCGAATTTAATTAAGTAGGTTAATTAAATATTGGACCGAATCAGGCCAAACCCGTTTGGGCTTATATAAATATGACTAGGATTTTCAAATTCAGTAGTGAATTCATTATTCTTGCTAGCACAAGAAGGAATCCCTAATCCTGCAATCTTGTTCTCTGTGTGGATCACCATTGGAGGCTGGACAATTACACAGTTGTGGGAGATAGATCCAAATTGCTGGAATAGAGATATGGCAAAAGAGTTTGCAGATCTTGTAAAAGATACATATTTATCACAGTTTCTAACTAAATACAAAGATAAATCTTGGTGGGAATTGAAATTTGTTTTAATTTTTCGTTGCGTATGTTAAATAGATTCTCAACAGTCATATCAGAGCCTCCTTTGCATTTGTTAGAGATTGTTTTGAATTTTTGGGCATAATCAAAGTTGATTTTGTTCGTTTCATTGTTTCTAGCAATTAAGAGAAATTATATATATATATATATATATATATATATATTTTTTTTTCAAAATCTGGTTATGAAATTATAAAATAAAATAAAATAAAAAGGTTGGACGGGCTGGCCAGAGGTAAAAGTTGCCTTGCTGGGAATAAAAGGTGGCGGCGTGGGACGCCGCTATGCATTGAGCAGCGTCCATTGTCGCTGCAATAGTGGCGCTCATCGTCGTAGTCATCAGCGACGACGAGCGCCGCTGATATCAAACTGCAGCGTGGTGCTGCTGCTACAACCGAAAGCAGCGCGCTGCGCTGCAATAGCAGCCCAGCACTGCCGTTGATCTTTTAATATAATATTAGATATTATATAGGCATACATTTATGTGATAAATGTATTATTAGTGGATGATTATGGATTCGACCATGTGGATGTGTTAATGGTTAATTTTATTCTTATCATTTTATGAGCCTGCGAGCTCTTAATTATTTTGGGCCTGCGAGCCCGTTATTGTTATTATTATTTTGGGTCTGTGAATCCATTTTCATTTAGGTCTACGTGCCAACTAGTATAGGATACATGTTGTAACTGGACTAATTGAAGACACATGAAGAGGAGGAAACCATGGAGATGGTACATTGATAATGATCAATGCGATAACCCCTAGGAATTGATCAACTAGTTTTCCTTCTGACTCGAAAAAACTAGATAGTAAAAGTCCATAATCGTCTACACTATTATTATTATTATTATTATTATTATTATTATTATTATTATTATTATTATTATTATTATTATTATTTGCATGGTAGATGTGTGATACAACATATATGATTGTTACGATGAGACTTTTGAATGCAAAACCCCTCAATAAAATATTAAGTCACATTTATAATCATCTTCCATCATTATAGTGAAAAATCGGAGTCTCAAATCGTCTCAACTTGTTGAGTACACTCAAGGCTGATCTATTAGAAATATGTTTGATACTATGAAATATCAGACATTTCTGAATGATGGGTTCGACTTAACTAAAATTTATCTTTTATTGAGTACACTCAAAGATATAAATTTTAGGGGTATGTTAAGCTAACACATAAGATGTGTGAATACAAAGAGTTGTCAGCTTAATAATCTGGGAGTTGTATGAAGATATAAT
The DNA here is from genome assembly GCF_002742605.1 of Olea europaea var. sylvestris. NCBI lineage: Eukaryota > Viridiplantae > Streptophyta > Magnoliopsida > Lamiales > Oleaceae > Olea > Olea europaea. The sequence continues at coordinate 63,606 of NW_019238725.1, read as the reverse complement.
TGATAATATTATCTACCCTAAAGACTTGTTGAGTACACTCAAGGTCTTAATATAATAAATGAGATCCCAACCCACTGGGAGTCAAGTATGGATTCCATAAATTTATGTGAGAGGGTCATAAATTTGAATTAAACAGTGAGAACATAATTAATTTAATAAAATTTCATATTAAATTAATTGATTTATTTTATATATTATTCTTTTTCTTTTCATCATTTACATTAATATTGAATATTGAGTAATCATATGTTTTGAATGGCATACTGGATGTCAACAACCAAACTAAATTTTCTTGATTAACACTGCAATTTGAGAATTATTATCACGAATGAGAAAATTGGTTATGTCCTTGAATAGTCCTTTCTAGAGACATTTGCTAATGACTCGATTAAGGAAGAGTTGGCTGCTATAATAAATACAGTGATGACAATAGTAAAACAACGTATGTGATACATGCAACTATGTCACTTGAGTTATAGAAACAACATGAGAATATAGATGCTAATACATGATTTTTCATTTAAAATAGTTGTATGATAATAATCATGTGTGGAAGGATATGAGACTTTGAAGTAACAATACCGATGTGAAATGATAGAGGAATCTTCAATCAGTGCTCAGGTACTAAAGATGATTGACGTTGAGAATTGTCTCAATGAGGTTCAGTCATGAATTACGAACTAAGTATTGACTTAGCTCTACAATCTCTGTCAGAGAGTTATTCATACTAATTATGAATTATGATATGAATAAGTTCGAATGCATACCCATTGAGTTGTTTAACATGCTTAGGATTGTTATACCCAGCATCAAAATTAGAAGTAGGCAATCTATCGATTCCTCTAAGGACATTAAGAGGAAGTTTAAAGGGGTTTTGTGAAAGCATTCAAAATGGTTAAGACTGTTAAAGCGAAGGCCAATACCAAATCTAATGACCTTTGCTTTCATTATAGAATGAAAGGTCATTGGAAGAAATATTGTAAGGCTTACATCTAATTTATAAGTTTCTTAGGTATTTGATACTAGATGTGGATCTCATATTTATACAAATATGGAGAAATTAAATAGAAGTTGACCATTGCGAAAGGGAGAAGTTGACCTACACGTTGAAGTTGAGCAAAGGTTGCTGCATTGACTATAGGAGCATACTTCTTGCCGTTGCCTTTTAACTTAGTATTGGAATTAGAGAAATGTTCCTTTGTAGCCACCATAGCTGCAGCATTAAATGAATTTCATGTTTGGACATGAACTATTTTAATGTTAAGAACAATTGTTGTTCATGCTTATCTTGATTAAGATCTTTATGGTATGGTAAGCCGCAAATAACATTTATATTCTGAATACTAAGCATTCTATAATGAGTATAGAAGTTAAAAAGGCATAAAAGTGATAATCTAAATAATACCAAAATCTGGCGTTACAGACTTGGTCATATAGATGAAATGCAATTTCAATATTACATAGAGATGTATATGTGGAATCAATTGATTTTGAATCATTTGATAAGTGTACGACATGCCTGTATGGCACAATGAATAAGTCTGCATAAATAATGGCATAATACATGGTGATGTATATGGACCCATGTCAATTAATGTCAGATGAGATTTCTCTTATGTCATTAATTATCATGAATACTTGATGAAATTCAAGCATGAACTTCTTGAAATGTTCAAAGGATTTAAGCTAGAAGTAGAGAAACAAATAAGTAAAGATGCCCTCATATTAAGATCTGATCAAAGTGAGAATATCTTAAAGATAAAATTTAGATTATCTAAGAAAGAATGAGATTCTATTGCAGCGAACTCCTCCACATACACTGCAACATTGTGGTGTATCTGAACGGAGAAATCGTAAACTATTAGATATAGTCCAATTAAAAATGAGCCATGTAAATATCTCAAAATCGTTTTGGAGTCATGCACTGATTGTAGTGTGCCACACACTAAATCATGTCTCATCTAAGTTGGTTAACAGAACTCCGTACGAGCTATGAAAAGGCAATAGTCCTAACTTATTTCATATGAAGGTTTGGGACTGTGACACTTATTTGAAGAGCATTGAATCGGATAAACTTGAGCAGATATATATCCGATTAATACATATATCCAAAACAGATATTTGGATATCAGTTCTATTGTGAGAAGAGAGTCTTGCTCTCACGACATATCGCCCTCTTAAAGAAAATGTTTACTCTAGGAGAGGACAATGAGAGCAAAATAGAACTTGAAAGAGTTCAAAAGTCCACGAATATAGTTAACCAAATAAATGAATTCGAGTTTTATCCCATATCTGATATGAGACATACTCTTAATCAGGGAGTAGAGACTCCTGATGACATATCAGCTCTATGTGAGTCTAGTAGGATCATTCGATCTTTAAGAAGGTGTGAATCCGTGATTACTAATCAGGTATTACTGATCTAGGATGATGACCTACTAATTGCACAAAAATAAAGTTAAGTGTCAACTTACAAGAGATAGCAAGAAGCCATGAAATCCGAGATGAACTCGATGTATGTGAATAAGGTTTGGACCTTGGTCTGATGGGATAAAATCCATAGGTTGTAAATGATTTACAATAGAAGGTTGACATGGATGAGAATATCCATAGATACAAAGTAATGCTAGTAGCAAAAGGTAACATACAAAGACAATGTGTTGACTTTGATGAAACTTTTCACATATAGCCATGCTGAGGTCCATTTGGATTTTGATTGCAATAGTTGCATACCATGACTATGGGTTAAAACAAATCTCTTGTAGTTAAAATTCTCGATTTGATGGAAAAATCAAAATGTTTGATTTTATCAAATATGAAGGCGAATTGTGTGTTCACAAAAAGATGGTGGGAGCATTGTCGCATTCCTAATATTATAGGAAACGACATCCCTATATTTCAATCGTTGAAATAATGGTTGTTAAATGATTTGTTCATGAACGATATGGGAAAGAAACTTGTTCTATCGAGATAGATCTAAAAGATCGTTTAACTCATCCCAATCTATATAGATAAAATCTTGAGAATATTTTATACGGAGAAATTGGTTTACTCTTAAACGGTGTGTTGGAAAGGTTCCAAACATGAAACAATTGTTGATTCAATAGAGAAAACCTAATACATGATTGCTTCAGAAGTAACAAAGAGTTGCAATGTGAATCAAGATGTTCATTAATAAACTTGGAGTAGTTCCTAATATTGTTAATCACATGTTATTGTATTGTGATAACAATAAAGCCATCGCAAAAGCAAAAGAACTAAGGTCTTATCAATGAACCGAACATTTATTAAGGCAGTATAATCTTATCAGAGAGATAATAAATAGAAATGACGTAAAGAGAATAACGAATTCCTAGATTTGACAATATTGCAGATCTATTGACAAAGAGTTATCGTAACATAAACATGATCGAAATGTAGACTCTTATGATATAGGATAAATAAGTGATTAGATCTAGTGCAAGTGAGAGTTTGTAAGTGTTATGCCTTAGGTCCAATCAACCTTGGACATAAATACTTTTATATATAATTATTGTGATTTAATTGCAGATCTATTATTTAATTAATAGACAATAAAATTAAATAATAGAGTCCGTAGATTCAAATTTTCGTAATTTGTTAATTACAAGGAGTTGTGATTGTGAGATATAAATTACACATGATTGAATCTTAAATCGTCCGTGGTCGTAAGTAATAACGAGACACGGATATCGTTATTACAGATAGATCATCACGTGTGACATTTCTTACTTGTGAAGTAAGTAACTAATTTCACAAGTTAAAGTGTGGTGACATTTAAATGAACACGTTGATGTTTTGTTATAGAACAAAACATTGGAGACCGGTCGGGAGATTTCACATGAATAACTATCTGAGTATTAGTGGTTAATCTCTAACGTTCGGTAGTGAAATTGGTCCTTTGACTTGAGGTCGTCATGGTACCTTATATGAGGACAACCATACTTTGGTGGTGTTGGATGTTGCTCTGCTAAGAGCCGTTAATACGACATTGTTCGGGTATGTTAAGAATTATATGAAGGTTGTGAATGACCAATAGAGGATTCGTCACTCTTAGATAGTAAGAGATTATGATCTGCGTTTCATTTAATTAAGTCGATAACGAAATCCTTGGCCAAGGTATATTCATAAGTCGAAAAGGATTTTTCGACTTATATTGACTTAATAGTGAAGTGAAAGATATGATCGGTAATCGAGATTAACACACTTCCATATCTCGTAATTGATCAGATCATATTGACGAAGGGATTATAGTTTCACGGTAAATGAACAAGTTTGATCTTGTCATACCACATGACATTTCTCGTCACATGTATTGCACTGACACATTGCTAGATGTCAATGGGACGGCAAGTGTGAATTGATGATAAATTTAAAGAGTGTTTTAATTTATCAATTTTGATTAGATCAAAATAATATTTCACGTCGTTAGGTATCGTGATAGGGAACCTGATGGGTCGTACAGAAAAGAGAATTAGAAGATTATAATTTATCAATTAATTAATTTAACAAGCATTGAATAAATTAATCAATTGGGTTGCATATTTATAGACTCGAATTAATTAATTGGATTAATTAGATCACAGACCGGATTTAATTAAGTGTGTTAGTTAAATATTGGATCGGTCAGGCTAAGCCCGTTTGGGCTTATATAAATATGACTAAGGTTTTCAAATTCAATAGTAAATTCATTATTCTTCCTAGCACAAGAAGGAATACCTAATCCTGTAGTCTTGTTCTCTGTGTGGATCAACGTTGGAGGCTGAACAATTGGACACCTGTAGGAGACAGATCCAAGTTGCTGGAACATAGACATGACAAAAGAGTTTGCAGATATTGTAAAAGGTACATATTTATCACAGTTTCTATCTAAACAAAAAGATGAATCCTGGTAGGAATTGAAATTTGATTTAATTTTTGGTTGCACATGTGAAATAGATTCCTAAGAGGCACATGTTGAGTCTAGGCTCTAGACCTAGGAAGTTATGAGTCGAATGGACAAATAATGCGAAGTGATGCTTCAAATCCGAATAATTAAGATGTAAGCTAATATTCATATCTAAAATAAGTACATATGAAATTTTCTAGTCTAGATTAAAAATTCATCTATCTAGAAAAGAAAAGCCATGGATTTGGGCAACGATTGGTGACAATAGTGGTGGTGGTGGTGGTGGGTAGGAGCAGCATGAAATATGATAGTGATGGTGTTACGGTTTGAAAGAAGGAGAGGAAGAGGAGAGATGGTGGTGGCGTGATATGAATGAATGAAAATATACTAATTTGATTCTTAATTATATTAACCAGGATAAATATAATTAAATTATGGTAAATATTATTATTTATAAAATGATGATAATTTTTTTTCTCAATAAAATTAGGTATTGCAGCTAATTTACCCATGAAAAAAGTGTCCACGCTTCTCCAGCCTGACCCAAGTCCAGCCCCCAAAAAAATAAAAAATAAAAAATTAATAGGCGAAAAAACAAAGAATTTAAATAATTATAGGCCAAGTTGGCCTCACCACTATTGAGGGATTCTTTGACAAATATTTCGACAAAAATTTTAACCATTTTTATTAATCCGTTATTTATCACTTGAAAATAAGGGAATTTGACGATAAAGGTTCACACTGTTGAAAGAAAAATAGATAAACTTGGGCGCTATTTGACAAATATTTTAATAAAAACTTTATCAAATTTAGTAACATTTAAATTCAAAGTTTTGATTAATTGATAACAATTTAGTATATCTTTATCAAACAAGCACTTAATTTTAATATATAATCTAACACTACCAAATGAAAGAACATTATCTAATAAATAAAAATCACTCCAAAGATAACTAATTGATATTTCTCAAAATTTAACATTTGCATTACATGAGAACGGCAATTCTAGTTACATGAGAGGGCTTGTTTGGGATAGATTTTTTAAGAATATATTTTGCAATAAATTATTTTTAGGCAGGTAAAAATTAAGTATCTACGTAAATAATTTTATTGAAAATAATTTTGAAAAAATGAATTTCATAGTCTATCAAATGGTGATTTTAAAATTATTAATGATGCACTTTTGTTTACAATTCGTTTATTGATTGTAGTTTAAATGTCCAATTTATTCTTGTAGATAATCGTATCATTTGATTTCATAAAGAATGTTGAATTAGCCTGATTACGTAATTAAGTAGGAAAAAAAAGGGTAAAAACTACAATATAAACATATCTAGCAAACAAACATACGTCAGAAATAATTTTTTGTTGGTCAAAGTAAGGAAAGGTAACAAAGAACTTTCACTTAAATCTCTCAAAGAAGAGAAAGTTAGCAATGTGGTAGTTGTTTCTTGACTGACATCGAAACACGATCAGTTTTATCCGGTTAGATAAAACTCTAATATCTTAGAATTATAATACCTTAATTAATGAAAAGAAAAAAGGGTTATTTGTAGGCATCTTGTCCATGATCTCAGATATGAACAATATTTTGTCCAAAATCGGTGCTCAGATCTGTGTGTCACCACTGGAAGTGAAATGGCCGATGATGGTAGGTTGTTGGGGCTGTGTCTGTATTTATGTTTTTAGTGGTGGGGTTTTGTTGGTAAGATGGGGCTATTAAGCTATGTTAATTGTGGTGATCGCAAGTGGTTGCAGTGGCGGCAACATTAGTGTTGGTGATGTGGTATGTGATCAATTATTTGATTAATCTGTTACCAACTATTTTGTTATTTGTAACCAACTATTTAATGTGACCTAAAATTCAAAAAATTGTGACCAACTAATTTGAAAATCTGTGACCACAAGTGATCTATAAATTTTTTGATCTGTAACCAATGAAATAAATTGTTACCTATGAAAATTTTGATTGTGACATGAAATAATCCGTGATCAATTAATTTCATAATTTATTAAGGCACCCGACGCAAAAAATAGGAAAGTTGCATTTTTTTTTTTTCGGCCTAGATCCGATCCTTCTCATCTTGTAACTTTTGGGAAAGATAAATACCATGAAAGAGACCAAGAAGGGGGATTTTCTTAGCATAAAAAAGACAACTCAAGGCAAAAATAAGAGAAAAGGCATTTCAAGAAAGAGGATCCACAATCATTGGGAGAAGATTCGAAGCATCAATTGAGTTTTTCTTAATCTCTTCTTCTCCATGCTCGTTTATCTGTATTTTAGTATATAATTTTCATCAATTATGAAATAAAATCTCAGATCCAGGGTTGATGTTATCTAACTTGATACAATGTTTGGATGTTGATATGGTATTTCTTTAATTTTTCGGCATTCATTTGTGTTATTCATACTTATTACTTTCAATCACTTGATCAATGGTTGGATGAATTGATGTATTGAACTTCGACACTCCAGAGAGGGAGATTTAATCTTGATCTACGAATAACATAACTTTGATTTTGTGGATTTCAAGAGAAAGTACGAATTCTTTGAGACTTAATTCAAATTAAGAACCAAGAGCTTAATAATTTTTATAGTTATAATCCAGAATAGAGATATTGGAATTTGAGTATAAAAATAAATTATATTCAGTACTTGAGAGAAGGAATGTGATTAATTTATGGTTCTTGCTTATAAATTGAGATAATTTAGATAAATAACCAATGAGATTGAAAAACATTGTTGATAGAGCGGTGAAATCATTCCCTAGACTTCCTTGCATTGATTATATTTATTTCATCTTGAGTTGTTTAAATTGCCATTTAATTTACAATATATTAATTTAGCATGACCACATCAAGTCAAAAAAATTGATTTTCTGAATAGAGTAGAAGTTAAAATAATTATAGTATTTGATAGGAATCAAACAACAATCCCTGTGGATTCGACATTTCAATTCCATCACTATATTATAAAACTTGACATCGTGCACTTGAGATTAAACCACATTGCATAAAACGCTGCCTTTTCCACCCAAAGTGGGCGCCGCTTTGCGAAAAAACGAATTTTTTATATTTTTGGAATCTTTTCTTGGTCCAACTCAACCCTAATTTGTCCAAGAACTTCAAGATACTATAAATACCATTGAAAAGACCTATTTTCAAAAAGAATTGAAGGAGGCAAGATTGAAGAATTCAACCACACAATTTGAAGGAGGCAAAAATTGAAGACACCAAAAGGAAAGATAAACAACATCAAGGAAGAAAATTGAAAATCTATCCAAAAGACTAGTTTTTTCTATCATTTTCCTTATGTTGTTTATTATAATTTGTACGATTTTCATTTATTACATCATGAACTAAACAAATTATCTAGGGGTTTGATGTAACCGAATCGAGATTATGGTTTGATGATTTTATAATTATTTCTTTGATTTTCCCGCATATATTTAATTGTGTCACGATTTTAATGCTTTCAATTACTTGATCAATAATTGAATGAATACATGATAGTCAATTTCGGCACTCGAGAGAGGAAAATTTAAGCGTAATCATAAGATTGACAAAATATAGGTTTTATGGGTTTCGAGAGAAAGTATAAAATCTGTGAAGATTATTCTATAAAAGAATCGAGACTTTTATAAATTCTTGATTTTCAATTGGGAATAGAGATATTGGAATGGAAATCTATGATTATTTTCTAACCAACACTCAAGAGAGGGGAGAGGAATATATTAGGATTCTTGCTTTTAAATATAGGAAAATTAACTGGAATAATTGGAAATCATTGAATCGTAATTGAGAGTAAGGTGAAATCAATCCCTAGGCCTTATCATATTGATAATTTGCATTTATCAACTTTGTCACAACGAATCATATTACATTAGTTTAACACAATCATTCAATCATCCGTTCATCTGAATAAAGTTGGAATTACACAATTATAATACTTAGTAAAAATTAAATTACAATCCATGTGGGTTCGACACCCTTACTTCAATACTATATTACAAAATTTGACACCGTGCACTTGTGGTAATTTCACGTTGTTGAAAATGCGTGGTAATTTTTTGATCATTAATTGTATAATTGTGACATTAATATATTTAATTAATAAAATATTTTTAATTAATTAATTAATACATAAGTTTTGAATTTTTTAATTTAAAACTTAAATATTGAATTGCCACATACTTAATACTTGACTTATGATTTTTTTTCGTGAATAAATTGTAAAAAGATAAAAATTATGAAAAAAAGGAAAAATTCGGTTTTGGAATTTGTAGCACCATTTCGATTCAAGATCCAAGAACCATTTGAATCCAATATATTCTCGATTTCGATTCCTAATTTTTTTAGATTTAAACTGAAATATTAGGTATGGATTCAAAATGTTCGATTTCAATTAAATTGCTCCCTTAACTATTTCTTAAATTTTTTGGAGGATGCTCTTTCATTTTCTTGCTCTAAACTGTGTTATTTTTATTTTTGAAAAAATCATCTTTACGTACTATGGCTGGGTACGGGCGTAGGGCCATGGTGTTACTTAAAATAATAATAATAAAAATGAGATAGGATAAGAAATGGTAAAAAAAAAACCTCAGACGCGCTTCAGTTCCAACATTCAAGTTGTGATTATATAAATTAAAGTCAATTGATCCCAAATTTTTAAAAAAGAAAATTAGTGTATCCGAGCAGATTATTATATCTCTTTGGTTTCGATTCTTCTCCTTTAACCGATAATCCCTCCAAGATTCAGACGATATGTTCAAATTCTGGTATTCATTCAAATTTCTTTTTTTATTTTTTTTGGGTGTTATAACCGTTCGAGGAGCTTATGCGTGCTGGATTTCTGAATAATTGAAATTTTATGCGACACGTAATGTTAGGGCAGCAATTATAAATTGTTAGTTTTTTCGAGAATACGATCTTCCAAAAGTCTATTGTATCTTTTATTAACACTTCAAGGGTATGAATTAGTGAGTTGATTGGTGTTAAGAATTTTCTGAGAAGGGCAAGACTCGAGATTGTGCATTTCATCAATATATATTTGGGAAACGGTTGAATTCTTGGTTTTATTTACTAAATTCTGTCAAAATTCTAGTGCTCATAATAGAATTTACTTGCTTTTTAATTGAACTTTGTTTTCTAATTATTGAAGACCGTGTCGTTTTTACTCTTGGCCACCTTCAAGTTTTAATAATTTGTAGGAAATCAAGGAACAGGAGCTAATATATGTGTAGGCTTCCCTGATTAACTGGGGAGGAGAAAGTGAAGAGAGAAAGGGTGAGGTTGGAATGTCCTGCTCTAAGCAAGAGTAATCTCTCGTATGTTGCATTGTTCATTGTGTTACAAACATTGAAATGAATGTCGATAAGGACTGATGTCATGTCATTTGCTTTTACCATTACTCTGCCTACTTGATCTTGGTCTTATTGGCATTGAGTTACTCAATTTGTGATCTAGTCAGTCATGTTAAACATTGAATTCATGAACAGATGATCAAAGTAGTGCCTTAGGGTGATGGAACTGTAGGCTTGAAACCAGTTGTTTAAAAGTCTTTTTCATTTGTTCTTCAGTTTTGTCTTTTTGTTCCCATCTTTTCTCCTCGATAAGTTTGAAACTGCATATGCTTGCAACCAAATGTAGAAGAAAATTTGCCGTTAATGTTTTTTTATGCTTTTTTAAGTTTTAACTGCATTCACCACAGGGGTTCTTAGGAGCAGCAAGTTCAGCATCACCCACAAGAAGTGCCCAGAGATTCATGGTATTTACCATCTGTTGTCAGCTCGAGTTCTTCACACCCAAAAATACCTAGTGCTGGCTCTTCCAGCAACTTCAACACACCAAGACCTGCTGATCAAGAAAATTCCTCATCAAACGTTTCACCTGCAGAGGCTGCTGGCATCATCGCTACATTGAAAGATAAAAGGTAAAGTCTTATCTTGTAAACTTTCAGGAGATGGTCAATGAAAACCATTATCCTTAATATTCAAATTTATAAATTAATATATTGTGCTTCTCTTTGTTGATCTTGTGTAAAATCTTTCTTTCACGGACTTTTGTTTAACATGTTTAGTGTTGATGAGCTTCGGAAGCTTTTGTCTGACAAGGATGCTTATCAGAGCCTCTTACTTTCACTTGAACCTGTCAAAACTCGAGCCAGAGTAAGTTGCGATTGTTGGATCTTTTGTTTCATTCTTCTTGCTTGCTCTAGGCCGTTATTATCAACAATTAATATGTACACTGTTTGCATACTGTACTAAACCTCGTATATAGTTTTGAGAAAATGCATTGGCAGAAATTTGTTTACAATATTGGTTCATTATGATTATTGCTTCTCCAGATAAAGTAAACGTATAATTAGGGTTGATGGTCTAGTGGACCTGTAGAGTATTGAAAATGTAGAAGAAACTGGTATCAGTTGGTAATCGGACAGTGCTTACTCTATTTTGATCAAAGGTGGACTTTGTTGTTTGAGTTTGATGCATAGAACTGGCGAAATTTCTCTTATTTCATGTGATGCATTTTCAATATCTACTTGATCGGATAAGGCAGAGTGTTTCATTCCTCATGACCTGCGTTTTTCCTCTAAATTCTTCACATCCAGCTTTCCACATTCCACCTCATAACGAATATGATTTACCCGGTCTGTGTTTGTTATTTTTTCATGATTAGAGGCATAGGTAACCTGTTTTGCTGTTTTTCTTAACATACTGTATTTTCTAAAGATGGTTGTTGCAATTACAATTGACACTTTCTCGATTCTGTAAATTATTACGTACTCAGGTTCGAGATGAAATTCGCAACGAATCGCTGCAACTTGCTACTAAGTTCTGAATTTACTTCGTTGTCAAATTTGTATTGAGAATGTTATTAAGCCGCTATACTATGCATATGGATCAGTACTTCTATGATGATCTCGTTTTGTAGGAGAGAATCTGGAAAAAGAACCACGCATGGTGGAGTTAAGGAATCAGGTCATGATCTTACCTTTGATTCTGTGAAGCTCTTTGAAGTTTGAACTCATGCTGATTGTGGATCTATTTTATCTACTCTTCTTTTCCTATGTACAGTGCAGAATTATCCGAACAACTGAGCTGGCAACTGCTCAAGAAAAGCTGCATGAATTAGAGAGGAAAAAAGAAGACACTTTGAAGAATTATTCTCCTGCTTCCCTTCTCCTTAAACTTCAAGGTACACAACTAGGCATTTCATTTACCTTTGAATCTATTATGCGCTAGTTATGTATTGAGCTAATTTTTTGAACTTTTCATATTAAAGTTGGGAAATGCTAACATGGTCCATTAGTTAGAGGTTTGTTAGGTTGCGTTTCATAAAAAAAGAATATTCTGATAATACCGATTCTTCTATTCAAGAGAATAAAAGATTGATGGAGATAGCCTATAAGCATTTTTGAGTTTGCAAAGTTGTAATTATACAGCTGTAAGCATCCTCTCTCTCAATAGAACCCGTGTAAGATATTCACATTAGCAAACTGTCTTAACTTCTACCACAAGATCAAGCCTGTTCCGCCAACTCTGATTATCTTTTATTTGTCCTTGTATATTTCACCATTTTTTTAGTTAACTACTACCTGCATAAACTGCATCTTATGCACTTAGCCAGTCTAGACCATTTCCCAAATTTACTTGATTTAACTTGTTAAGATCATCTCATCGAAGTTCATCCCCTATACTGCTATATAAGTGTTTTAACACTATAGAAGTCCTCCACACTTTTTTCCTCATCGGTAAATAGTTATATTACTTCATTCCTGTATGATTTCAGCATTGGGTACACGTTCCAAAACTTAGCCTTATCGTTTTTCCTTTCTGTGATAAATATGTCATATCCAAAATTTCCTTGCGAGTACACAAAAGGAAAGGGTAACCTCTTTGTTGGTTTCTAACATTGTCCCCGGCATGTGCACTGGGGAAACCTATTTGGTGGTGACAAATGGGGGTAGAGGCGGGTGACTGACTGACTTATGGGTGTTGACCTGAATTTGAATTCCCCTTGTACATTTACTTTATGCAAGACTGCACATGTTATCTTTTTTTCGCCCCCTAATTTCTTACAATCATATTAAGGAAAATTAAGATCTTTTAGTGGCTTTTATGATTTGAATCATGTCGGATCTTCTCTGCTAAAGAATAGAGCTTATTGGAAAATTAAAGTAGGAATTTTTATTATTTCAATCACGGCAGATCATTCTGCTAAAGAATAGAGTTTTATTAGAAAGTTAAAAGGAAAATAAGCTTATATTTTATCATTTCAGAGGCAATGAATAAAACTGACGAGGAATCTGAGGCCCTCCACAGGCAACTTCTGGATAGGGAGATTGATCTTACAGCTTTTGTACATAAGTATAAGAAGATACGCCAAACCTACCATAAACACGCACTTACCCACCTTGCCATGAAGACATCTGTGACCAGCTGAGCCGTGATACGAAGTGTCTGGCTTAAAGAAACAATGTTCCATCTGAAATTTTACATCTTCTCTCCCCCTGAACCATGTTTACTTTATCAATTCGTGAGCAAAAATTGTTCTGAAATCTTTGTTGAGCTGTCGCCAGCTTGTTTTTTCTTTGAAAAAGTTAAGAGCTGTCTTCAAAATAGAATAACGCTATTTATACAGATGAAATGACAGAAAACATTGCAAATGGTGAGATGACAACACTGCATTGGTTAGTTTAAAGAGGAAAAAAAAAAAAAATGTCCATTTTAACATAGTCATTTGCAAAATTTTTCAATGTCCATTTTTGCAATTATTTGGACGAGTGCCCCTAAAAAGTTACATTAAAATGATGTTCTCGACATTTCAAATGTCGTTATCGATATTTGAATCCGTTTATATTTTAAAATTACACATGTCCAATCACAATATTAAATCTTCTCGACATTTTAAACGTTGTTCTTTACATATTAAATGTCTGAAATGACATTTCATTCCGAATATGATATTTTTCTACACTTTAAATGTTGTTATCGATATTTTTGTGTCTAGCATTAATTGTGATTTGACATGTGCAATATGAAATTATTTATTCTTTCATTAAGAGTAAAATAGAGAATTTAGTATCAAATTTGGTCATTTTTGCAAAGATTATCAAAAGTGGACTTTTTTGAATTGGTATATATAAAATTGGACATTTTTGCAAATGCTCCTAGTTAAAATTTGTTGTGTCCACCATCCAATGAATGTTTGCCAGCTGGCAATATGTCAAAATATTGTAAAATATTTCTGTACATGTAACATTTTCCTTGAAAAATATTGTTCAACTCACATATTGAGATGTGAAGTGAACCGAACCAGATCAATAATCTGATCTAGTTGTGTTGCAATTGTAACTTTTTCAGTTTTACTTTTTCCTCGATGCATACATATGGACAAATTAATTAGGTATACTCTACAATTTGAATAGCATTATTCATTTGAACGACATATTAATCCGATTTCTTATTTGTTCCATGCTGTAAAAAATAAGAACTGATTTTTACGTGGAATCTCCAGGGCAAAAGGAGGTTGAACAATCTATTAGGGTCCGTTTGATTGTAAAGATGGAATTAAATTGCCTAGAAAACGAATTTCAGGGAATTGAATTGTCTAGAATTGTTTTCCTGGGAAATGTAAATTATTGTGTTTGATTGGTATAATTTTTCACGTGGAAAATGTTAAAATAAAAGTATTTTTTTTATGTCCGTTTGGTTTTATTTTACATGAAAATTGTCAATTAAATTGATGAAATTTACTGGTATTGGAAATGAAATTTGTTTCCATTGCCAAAACCAAAAAAAAAATAAAAAAATTCAAGAAAATCATCTATCTTTGGGTGTTTGTTTGACTTTATTTTACATAGAAATTGTCAATTAAATGAAAAAAGGGTAAAGAAGGAATCGAAGTTCCATGGAAATGAAATTCCATGCTATCAAACAGGCCTTTATAAAATTATCCAACATAGTTCGCGTAGCATTATTGGAACATGAGGATTTTCTTATTAAGGTCCGAACAAATAGTGTTTGTTTATGATGATTGGGTTGTTCTTATTGATACAGGTTTGATTGTGCCTCTTCTGTTAGTTTATGGAAGAATTGATCGTCACTGAAAATGGAGGTTTAAAAAAAGAGTAATGTTATGTAGTCTCACTGGAGTTGCAAATTTATGTGACATTAAATGATAGGTTAAATGAAATGTCACCTATGAGTTAATGTTACATTAGCGTCATTTAAATTGGAGTTGCAACTACAGTGAGGCTAAATAGCATTACTCTTAAAAAATTCAAAATTGGTTGACGACACAGGGTATAATGCCTTAAATCTTATGTTCATGTTTGGTTATTCTTTAAAATTCTTTTTTCTGTAAGCTGATTTTTTAACTACAAATTCTTCCAATAAAATAATCTTGTACTTGAAAATTCATAAAATATATCACTTCATACAAAATCTAGTTTATCAAAATTTACATATTGACAATTTTGGTTAAAATTGAGTTGTACTTTTTAATTATTGTAAATTATCACATGAAATTTTCGTGCAACACCTTAGTAACGACGGGAGTCAAAACTAGTGGATGATGGATGGGCTACAACGTCTGAAAGATTAATTACCATTGGAAAACATCTTGAAGTTCAATAAGTAAATCATGATCATCTTATAATTTGAATAAATAATGAAATATTTTAATTGGATGATTTGACCTAATTATAATTTTTATAAAGGCTGTAACTTGCCACGTGAATTTTTTGTGTGACATATTAGCAAGGAGAGGGACGAAATGTGATGGATGATGAATGGAGTGCAATGACTTAAGAATGAGTAACCATTGAGAAGTAGTTCGAAATAAACATGAAAAGAAGGATTACTTGCTAAAGAAACAAGAGAGGAAAAAAGAAGATGAGTAGGTAGAAAATAAGCATTGGTTGAATTGTGAGTTGGAGCCAAATCAAATCAATTTACATGTGGACAAGGGTTTCCTTAATCATTGTTTAGGCAGAATTATGGGATAAGAAAACCCCCCTTTTCAACTGTGCTTCACATGTATTGAAATTTGAAAGTGTCTTTGGATTGGACCCATGCTTTTAACAAAGATCGCATTTGAAAGTTTATGACTCCATTTTATATTAATACCTACTTAATTTATGTCCATATGTATGTTCAGAAGGAAAAAACGTATAAAGATGGTGTCCACATAGATTACTTGAAATGTATGCTTTGTTGAATTATTGCTTATTTCTCTTTTAAATTAGATAATGTTGATGGAAAATGTACTTCTTTTCTTGCACTACATCCATTATCCATTCCTAATTGTTTCCCCTCAAACAATAAATGAATAAATAAATCGAAATACTAGATATATTGCATATAATGAGATAATAAATTAATGGTCCTTTGGCAGAATTTCTATTTTTGTTTCTGCTTTTTGCAAAGAGCTTTACGAGGAAGTTTCTCTAAGGTCTTCTTTGATTGTAAAGGTAATAAAAACAAACTAATTCTATGTAAATTGGAACAGAAAAACCCACTGAAACCATAAGAATACATTTTCCACTCAATTGGCCAAAAACATGCTTTAAGTGTGTGTACCTTGAAATTCGAACTTTATTTCCACTTTCGTATTAAACAGTCAAAGTAGAAAACGAATTCCTCGATATGATAATTTTCATGGAATTGAAGCCAATCAAAGGGACCCTAAAAGCTTTTTTAGGCAGACAACGCATTTTTAGAAAATTAGCCAAATATTTTCAAAAGCAGTTTTCTTAATTTTCGAATTAAATTTTGACTTTTCAAAAACCAAACGAACAAACCCTAATTTTTAAGCCTTGCTTTATCCAAGTAGGGCTTTATAAATAACATTGCTCTAATAAATTTGAAGAGGTTCATATGAATATTTAATTATACTCTATTTGCCTTGTTGGTCGATGCTTATATTAAAGAATAATCAAATGAGAAAGGTAGATAGACACAAAAAAGTAACTAACTAGTTTAAAAAGTGATTTAGATTGACAATTGATTTTTGAGAATCCAATTTAAAATTAAATTTGTAATGATTATTTTATTCAAAGGATAACAAAGAGAGTCCTATCCAAGCCATATTTATTGGATAAAAGGAAGTATAAATATCAAAAGTACTTCTAACTTTTCTTCTCATTTTCAAAGTCGAAGAATTGTCCCAACCCCTTTTTTAGTCATCAACCCTACATTGTCATCTATGCCGTTATATTATTATCTGACTAGGAGAAATTTACAATCTATATACGGCTAGTTATAATCTTTTTTTGGTCGAGTTTATCTATCTTATAATGTAATCAATGAACATTTGAACATACAAACCCTAATTCTTGAAAAAAAAAATGTGACATGCTTGAGAGAGATTGACGTGCCTTTGTTATTTTTCAAATATTATGCATACATAAATAGAATTATCTGTATATGATGTCAAACATAAATTTAACCTTTTTTTTTTTTTTTTTTTTCTTTTTTCATTTTTTGATTCTCTATGCCAAATATCGGATGGGTGTAAATTATTGTTGCTAATGGAAAAGGGAATGAGAAGAAGACATATGCCACGAGACTTGTGCTTTTGCGGTGAAAAGAAGTTCCATCCCTTTAAGGTAAACTTAGGCATTAAGTTGTCAATTTTTTTTTTTTTTAAAGAAAAAAGAAAGTAAAATGAATTTAAATAGTAAACTTATTTTACTTACCATTTAAAGTCTTCCATTAAATGAAGCAAAACTTTTTTTTTTCCCTTTAATTTGATTTTGCTCTATTATATATACCTCTTGTTTGATTTCAATTCTCTGAAATAAAATTTTCTCACTTTTTAACAACGTTAAAGAGAAATATTTCAAAAAATCATTTCTCAAAAATCTTTATCAAACAAACACTTATTTCTAGCAAGCACACATCAAGCATTACAAGAAATTTGCTTCAGTTTGATTTAACTAAAAAAAATTGATAAAATATTAAATTAAAAATAACGCACGTTCTATGGAACTAATAATTTTTATCAAAATTTATTAAAAATTCAGTTTTTATCAAAATATTCGTGAACGTTAAAAACTATGTAGAAAAAATTGGAATTTATTACGTCTCCCTTACTTCACTCATATTTAAACGGTAACATGAAATTCAAGCGTGTTAATTACGCACATACCCTACGACCAAAACCAATTCACGTCAACTCAAATTACAAATATACGGAGTATTTTTTTCCTCCCCATATTACCCTCGCTAAACCCAACTTAATATGTATCACCTATGTCTATTATTGACTTTTCACCTACTCCAACGCCGTCAATTAAACAAAATTGGAAAATCTCTCTCCGTGTCTATATACTCTGATTTCTTGTTCGGGTAATGGTAGAACACCGGAGTACTGCAGAACTTACTCTCTCTCTCTCTCTCTAGATATAAGAAATATATAAAGGGAAAAATAATGAAGGAAACTGTATGCTTTAGTTTTCATAGTTTATAATCTCTATAATTCTTTGTCATTTATACATACATTTTTGGATATACATATATATTATACAGTGGGAATTTGGAGTGCCGGCAATGGTGGACATGAGGTTCTTGGTCATGGCCGTGGCGGCGGTGGTGGCTACTGCCGCCTTTATGTCGGCGGAAAGTGCCGGCGGTGTCAAGAGAGTGCTGACTCTGGAGAGGGCGTTTCCGGCGGACCAGAAGGTGGAGCTGGAGGCGCTGAAAGCTCGGGATAGGGTGAGGCACGCCCGAATCTTGCAGAATTTTGCCGGTGGAATCGTGGATTTCCCGGTCGTTGGTACCTCAGATCCCTATCTCGTGGGGTAACTTTAATGCATCTTTTAATTTCGATTGTTTCTTTACTTTTTGTCTCTGTGAGTGATGTATATTAGAAATATTTGGTTCTTAAAATATTATTACGACTCTTTGGAATGTAAACTATTGTTTCTTTAATTCTTGTTTTTGCTGTGTTTATAATAACTAGTAAGTGCAAGAAATTCATGAGTTCTTTTATATCAATTCATAAATGGGCCAGAAAAAAATGTGATCGTGATAGTTCTTGGCTGCTTTATGTTCAACAATTTCAAAACAGATTTATTTTAATTTATAATAATTTCAGTCTTTAAATAGTATGTATTTAACGGTCAAAGTCATTTCAAACGGAAATGCTGATTGGTTTTGCTTTTCCTAATTGTCAGATTCCATTTGTCGGATTTCATTCTTGAATGTTGATATTCTCACTTTGTTGGTTTCAATTTATTGTGATTTATTTTTTAGAATATAACATAAAATTATATTCCTCTTTTCTAATCAATGATTCTTCAATTGTAGACTTTATTTTACCAAAGTGAAATTGGGTTCTCCTCCAAGAGAATTTAACGTGCAAATTGATACCGGGAGTGACATTTTGTGGGTTACTTGCAGTTCGTGTAATAATTGCCCCCAGACTAGTGGACTTGGAGTATGATCTTGTCCTTTATCTCATTGTTTTCTCCTCCATTGGTTGAATTTGACAATTTTGTAGCTTTTTGAGTTTCACATCAAACTGATATTTTAGCTTCGTTTGCAGGTTGAGCTCAATTTCTTTGATGCTGCTAGCTCATCAACAGTATCCTCTATTTCCTGTGCAGACCACATATGTGCTTCTATAGTCCAAACTGCGTCTGCTGAATGCTCTACTCAAAGCAATCGGTGTGGTTACTCGTTCCAATATGGAGATGGAAGTGGCACTGCTGGTTTCTATTTATCTGACCTGCTCTATTTTGACACAATTTTGGGAACCTCATTAATTGCTAATTCTTCTGCTCCCATTGTTTTCGGGTGAGCTGTTATTCTGACTTTTATGTTATTGTACAGATGCTTTCTAGTGGTCGGATGCATGTGTGCCTGTAGATTTGGAATCAATAATTAAAACTTAAAAACAAGAAGAGATATAGATATAATTCAATTAGTATTTTTCGATCAGCCATCACAACTACCCCTACCCCTACCCCTCATAACTATCACGATTTTGCAAGTTGGTTTGGATTAGCATTCACAGAGACAACTTAATAGTTGAAGGGTACTTCTCCAGTTAACTGTATGAGCAGAACTAAAGGAGCAAAAAATATTTAGTTTAATTCTGAATCAATTGAACAATATGAAGCCAAGGCGAAAGAGATGAATAGAACATTTGAACCCATTGGGTTCAATGTGTCTTATCATTTAGCCCTTGTTTGAGCCCCATTTTTAGGGAAAGAATGTATTTTTAAATAGTGATTGATGGAAAATGTGTGGTTAAAAATTAAAGAAAAGTTTTGAGTTTGCGTATAATATTATTTTATTAAAAAATGTGTGGTTGAAAATGAATTTTTCGAAGAATGGGGCTCAAACGAGGGCTTAATATATGTTCTTCCTTATTCCTTCAACTGTAGTTTGTAACTGTAAAAATTGTAGTACAGTTGGTTGAAATGTTAATTTTATGTTTGGGAGCAGGTGCAGCACCTCTATGTCCGGGGACTTGACTAAATCAGATAGAGCAGTTGATGGAATTTTTGGTTTTGGCCAGCAGGGTCTCTCAGTAATATCACAATTGTCATCACATGGGATTACTCCTAAAGTGTTTTCCCATTGCTTGAAAGGAGAGGGAAATGGTGGAGGTATACTAGTTCTTGGAGAAGTTTTGGATCCGAGAATCGTTTATACTCCCCTTGTTCCATCACAGTACGTATTTTTTACAGCATGAAACTATCTTATTTTGGCTTCGTATAAGAGAGCTTGAAATAAGCTTCTTGTAGTGCATAGAGCTGTGTATGCACATTACCAGTTCCCTCACATCTCCCTCATACAAGATTATGACGATATAATTTTCTTGCTTTCTATTGTTTCAGTTTACCAGCATGAGAAAATTAAGAAATATTGAGATATCACTACATAACTTGATTTTGCAAATTGTTGATTCTTTCCTTCCAATCTTTCAGGCCACATTATAATTTATATCTACAGAGCATAGCTGTCAATGGGCAGGTGTTGCCTATTGATCCGGCGGTGTTTACGACTTCAGGCAACCAAGGGACTATTGTTGATTCTGGAACTACTTTAGCATACCTTGTCGAAGAAGCTTATGATCCTTTGGTTGGTGCTGTAAGTTTGCATCCCCTGTTCCTTTTTCTCTCATCCCTTTTGTTGTAATTTTTAGAGTGACAGTTAGAAAGTCGTGAAGATTCCAGTTTGATGATGTTTGAGATAAGCTTAAATACTCACGGCATAACTGGACCGGGGGAGGGGGGGGGCTTGAAATTAGCTTTCTGAAACAGATTTCTGTAACCAGAACACGAATTCTTTTATTTATTTATTTATTTTTTAACTTAATTGATCTGGCAGTCATTTATTTTTGTTTTGTTATTTTGATGGGTGTTATAATCATACACTTGTTGCCATTTATTTGAATAGGCATATGATTTGTGTGCCTTT